>NW_012267296.1:4492836-4533753 GCF_000151885.1 Dipodomys ordii
AGATTAGGCCTTCTGATGGTGTCTTCCAGGTGTTGGATAGATCTATCATATTTCTTGGACTTGTCTTGGATGGTTGTATGTTCTTTCTCTATAATATCTAGGCTGTCTTCAATCCCTGAGATTCGATCCTCTGCATGGTCTAACCTGCTGTCAAGACTCTCTACTTTGTTTTTTTTATCTCTTTTCCTTCTAATTGGTCAGCTTTGATGGCCTCAAATTCTTTGTTGAAGCTTTGTTCTAGATCTTGTTTGAACTTCTTTACTTCCTTAATTTGGTGTTCAGTGTTTATTCTCAAATCACTTAGTTGATTGGTTATGGTTTCCTTGGATTCCCATTGCTTCTGTTGGGTTCCATTCATCATTCCCTTTGTGAACTCCCTGACTTCCTTCAGCTCTTTGTTATTGGATTCCATGAATGCCTTTAGTGATTTTTGTGTATTCTCTACCTGTTCTCTCAATTCCTGTATTACTCTTTGATTAGCTTCCTCCTGTTCGTTGGATTCCTGCAGTTCTCTTTCCTCCCGTTTATGTGATTCCTGCAGTTCTCTTTGAATGTTCTCAGCCTGCTCACGCCATTCCTCCCTTTCTCTTTGAGTATTCTCAAGTTGTTCACGCAAATGCTGTGTCAGTTTTTGAGTAGCTTCCTCATGTTTATGATATTCCTGTATAAACTTTTGGGATGTCTCCTCTCTCTCCCTATCTCACTCATATAGAGTCCTTTGTAAGTTGTCAATCTTCTCATTTATCATGGTTGCCAGCAGTGTTTGTAGAGCTATTTGGGAACTCTCCTCTGGATTATTCATTATCTGTTCTGACCCCTAATTATCAAGATTGGGAATTGAGATACCCGGATTTGCCATTTTTCTTGTGTTTTTCTGGCTTACTCTGCCCATTTGAGATGAAAACAGCACCAGTTTTGTGCTAGAACACTATCCTAAGGCAAGCATCAACCAAAGTTTGCATTTGTACAGTCAACAGTCTACAGATACAATCTAGTTCAACAGATACATCTATTCAACATCACACAACTATATGTTAATGGGCTTCGAACCGCAGAGAAGAATTTGAAAAACCAGAAATTATTAGGGTTAGGGAGAGATGTGGGTAAAAAATAGGAAAAGATTGGTGTGGGGGGTACAGGGAGAGTTAACTATGTCCTAATCTCAATGAAGGAAATAGGTTGGGTAGGATACATGTAGAGAGAGAGAGAAAAAGCAGAAAGGGAAAGGGAAATGAAAAGAGACCAGAAAAAATAGAATCATAAAAATTAATATTATTAGGAGATTAAAAGACCATCTATTTAGAGAGGAATGTGAATATATTGAGAGAAGAGGAGGGACATGGAAGAGATGTGAAAAACTTAAAAACTTGCTTAAAATATTATATAGGTATAAAGAGGTAGTACTGCTATTTAGGAATTTAAGTCTCAGAGGTTTTGAATTGAGTAATAAATTTGTGGATTAAGTGTGTACACGATGGGGGATAGGGTCTACTATTTAACTACGGGTTTATCTGAGGATGTGCAGGACAAGAGTTAAGTCACATAAGGAAGAAGAAAAGAGAGGAAAAGGTGAAAATGATAAGAAAGGGAGAAAAAAGATCAGAAGTTCAGTAGAGCTAGACAAAAAACATAAAAGCAATTAAGAAAGTAAGAAAAAGAGAAAGAAGACAAGAAAAGAAAGGAAAACGCACATTCACTTATTCCTAAAATAAAAATTATAAGAGGGAAAAAAAGTTACTGGAAAACAATTATTTTTTCAAAAAAGGTAAAAAATAAAGATTAATAAAGTTTTAGAAAAGGAAAAAACAATTTTCATATATATGAGGTACCAAAAAAAAAAGAAAGAAAAGAAGAAGAAGGAGAAGAAAAAAAAGTTCTTTGATTTTTTTTTTATTTTTGTGGGAGGGGTGGGAAGAATCCTGTATCTCCCTTTTGTCTGTAACCAGCCTCTTGTTGGAGTCTCTGATCAGCTTGAGGTCCTGTGGCTTGGTTGGTTTCTTAAGTCAGTTTGTTCGAACAGGCAGAAAAATGCTCTGCTTTACCCAAGATTTTGAGATCCCCCTCCCAGATTAGTTTACTGGGAGGGTGATCTGCTTTGAGAATCACAAAAGAGGGTGATGCAGTGATGAGGCTAGGTTCTGGGTAGAGTTGAGGACTTTCAACAAACAGTAGCTTTTCCCTGGGGCTATTTTGTGAAAAAAAAAAAACAACTCACAGAGCCCAGCCTGGAGCCATTCTCAGGGTTTCTGTTTTTCAATTGATTGTGGAGGCAGCTAGAGGGAGGGGTAGCCTCTGGCTCTGGTTACCCAGTGAGGAAAGCCATTCCAATATCTGGCGCCTGAGCTGGGTGACTTTTCCCTGGATGGAGCTGAGCCTGGCAATTCACTTTCCTTTAAGTTCTTGTGACCTGCTAAATGACTCATTTTATTACAAGGCCTGAGTTGGAGCTGGCAGCTCCTCTGAGCTTTGTCGGTATCCAAGATGGAGATCACCAGTGCTGGGTGGGGGAGGGGTGGCCTTCCCTTCCCTGGTCCCTGAGAAGGAGTGAGGACATCGGGCTTCTACTCAAGCTGCGTCTTGGATCCTGGGTCATCTCTGGTCTGCAAACTGCAGGATGAAGATGTCCGCTCCTTCTTGGTTCTTGCTGTTGTTGAGTAGAATTCGCTCGTCTGCTGTGTCTGGCTCCTTCGTCCTGGACTCTCTGTGGCTTAGTTATGGCCGCGGCTGCAGTCACTGCCGTGATCCTGCCGACGCCGTGGTGGCTGCTGGCAAGCGCTCAGATGTGTCTCCTTGCCTTGGCTTCCCCTCTCTTGCTTAACTCTGTTCTGTGATGGCACACTTGGTGTGATTCTCTGGCTTAAGACTGTTCACTGGAACTCTAATACTGCTTTCTATGCGATGGCTTGTTCAGATTCCAGCTTCTGCTCTGCCGTCTTCCCAGAACCCCAATTGCTAAAATATTTATCACTGCATAATATTTATAACATTCCTAAAGTTCTGCATTAACTCACTTAATAGGTCATTTAATACATAGTAGATCATTTGATAAGTAATGGGATAATCTCCTTTGCCTCACATAAACTAGCTTTTGGTTACTTAGGAAACAATAGGTCACTCAAAAATCTTTATTTATATAGGCCTTTGTATAGCATAGACCACTAATGAATAGAAAATATTTTCTCCCAACTTCAGATATTTAATATTCACAGTTCCATAATTAATTTAGGAAGAGGACAAATAAAACTTCATTTAAAGCCCTGGGCACATGTAAACTTGATATATTGTCAAGAAAGGAATTTATAAATGAAGAACAAAGTTTTTATTACTTAGGTATCTTTCGCACTGAGAAACAGCAGAATAAAAATTGGGTCGTAGATTATTCCATAGTTAAGATTGGAAAAATTGCAAAGCTGGATTTAAAAAGTAGCAAGCAAAACATCTTCAGTGTTTATTTCCTTTTGAAATGCAGGGAATTATCATTAATTAGCATCTAGATTGCATAGATGACTACATATACTACACAAGAAGAAAGCGAATTCACCCTGGTAATGCTTTCTTCTTATGGAGTCTGTGATTTTTACATAAAATATTTTCATGATCTTCCCAACCAAGGTTGGACGATAAGCGATATTCTGCAGTGAAACAAGTTTTGGCTCATCTCACAGTTCCAGCACTTCTTAGTAACTTAGTTATTTAAATTCTGTAAGACTGTATCCTCCCTCATAAATGTAATTCCTATTATATGAGGATTCTATGAAAAATGAGATTATGTATACACTCTACATTATTCCATAATTTGTTTACAGTAAATTTTGGGTTACTTTTTCCCTTTGTCCATATATAGACATGGAAAGGTCCAGAAGACACTTTTAGCGATAAATATAAAACTTTATTCTTGTCCTGCTTTGTTTTAATTACTCTTTTCTAGTGCATTATGCACTGGTGAGGAATAACTAGTGGTTAGCAGAATATAGTAAATGAGTTCAAGTATTGCTTTTCCTCAAATATTTTGGTGTTCTGTTTCAGGGAATAGTGCCAAACCCCTCTAAGCTGCCACATCAGATCCTGTTGTTGCAGCTGTTATTCTTGAATCTTAGCCCAGAATCTCCATTCCTGGACACAGAATGAGTGTACAGAAGAATGGATGGAACTTACTTAGCTGTAAAAATCTCTCTCCTTTCTAGTCTTTAGAGGTATGTTCTCCCACGTGCAACATATACTTTTCAGTTATAATACCAATGATATGGTAGGGTATGAAATAATTTTGTGTCTTCAAGTAAATGCACATTCAAAGAAAATCATTCTTTTCCCAATATTAATATTATCCCATATTTTAGGATAAATAGATGGAGAAATTTTCTTCTAATTTAAGTCAGTCACCTCCCATGATTAACTCAAATTTCCTTCTAAATAAAATGAATATCTGAGATCTGTCATCTCCACAGTCTAAGCAGGTGTACTTTCTTTTATCTTTATGCTGAATAATAAAAATAAAATTTCATCTATGGTCGATACTAACTTGACACCTGCCAGAGAAGTCCCATTGGTTGGCCAGTTGGTTTAGTGACAAAAACTAAACACTTCTTTGAACTCTGATCATTTGAGTAACCTCAAATCTTTGGCCTAGTCTACTAAGGATTTTTCTCGGCCCTCATCTTTAAAATCCAACTTTCAGAGATCATGTGGAAAAGAAATTACATAACAGAAGAAAAATTTTTATGGTACTTGATAAATTACAGCAGTAATATTTGTTAGTTATGATGGCAATGTTATTAGAACTGAGGTAATTCAGTTTTGCATGTTTTATCAATAGAATTGCCCTGGTAATGTAGCTGACAAAAAATTTTAATAGAGCATTTCACAGTCATTTATATACTGTTCTTTCAAATTTTCTCAAGCTTATAGAGAGAATAATAAGGAGCACTTGACAGAGTACTTATACACAAATAATCTCAAGAAGAATTCCATACTACAGTGAAACAAGTATCTTTGAAAAACATAGTGACCCATTTCCATTCATCACAGCGCATGCTACCAGTGAATAGAGAGGCCGTACATGTCTGTAGCATGAGCCATATGTGTCAGTGGCTTGAGAACACATTCTGACAGATAGAGCAGCCAGTTACTTTCTTGGCACTTTCATAGATTTAAGAGGGCTTGGCAGTAAATATTACCTCACTTTGGGTCCTTAAAACAAATGCACTATACAGTTAAATGTTTAAAAATTTTGAATGCCATTTGCACAATACATCTGTATTGTTAATTGATGTCTGACTCTCAAACCTAATCTTGATAAAGATCATCAAAATAAGCAAGTCAAAACATCTGCAGGCCCTAGGAACAAAACATCCAGATCGGGATGACAGCCAGAAGGGCTGATCATTAACACATGCAAATTTTCCTCTGGGGATCCCCAAAAATGGTTTGGGAAAGGGAATAAATGGAGGGCTGAAATTTCTGAGTTGATATAAGGTTCAAGGGGGTGTTCAGTCTTTGTGACTATTTACTATTATTTTTTGAAGTTCTATGAAGGAATGACCTGGTAATGAGTTGGGAATAATAGGCATTTTTGTACAGCTGTATATTTAACTACATTTCAAACTCCCTGCGAATTTCAGTGGACACTTTCTATTCCAACATTATTTGGGATAATAAAGGTTTTTGTTCAATTGGAAAGTGTATTGAAGCCTTTTTTAAAATTTAGAATTTCATTTTATTTAAATGTGTTCTTCATGCTACAATGCAACCCTTTAAAATCAATCAAATACATAACATTAAAATGATTTCTCACAATTTATCAATTTAAATGACAGCCCATAACCACAGCCTCTAAACTTCTACAAGGCAGCTTCAATATCCAAAAAGAACACCTTATCATAACTGGAATGAAATCCTGTCTCAATGCAAATTTAATAAAAGATAACTGAATATTATCAGAATACCAAAATTTATTCAGATACTATTATTTAATATACTTTTTAGCTCTTTAAACTTGTTCCCTAGCACTGGGAAGGTTTGTTTTTCTGATACCTGATTTAAAACACAGGGCTACCTGATTACTTGGCTGGTATACTACCACTTGATCTATGCCTCCATCTTGGCTTTTTGCTGATTATTTTGGAGATGAGTCTCAAAGATTTCCCTGTCCAGACTGGCTTTGAACCTCAATCTTCTAGACTTTAGACTGCTTAGTATCTAGGATTACAGGTATGAGCAACCTGTGCCCAAGCAAGATTAGTTTAAAAAGAAAATATAGCATCTAAGCCAGGCGTAAGTGGTTCACAACTCTGATCTTAACTACTAAGGAGGCTGAGATTTGAGGATCATGGTTTGAAGCCAGCCCTGGCAGAAAAGTCCCCATGAGGCTCTTGTCTCCAATTAACAACTCAAAACCAAAGTGACATTTTGGCTCAAATGGTAGAGGGCCAGCCTTGAACAAAAAGAAGCTCAGGGACAGAATCCAGGCCCTGAGTTCAAGCCTCACCACTATCCAAAAAATATATATATATTAGCATCTAGGTTCTTCCCAAAGTCAACTGTGACACTGTGGCTCAAGTGGAAGAGCGCTAGCCTTGAGCACCGAGAGGCTCAGGGACAGTGACCAGGCCCTGAGTTCAAGCCCCAGGGCCAGGGCTCCCCTCCAAAATAATCCCTAGAAATTCTGATCGAAGCCTTTTTCTTTTAAACTGTGAGTTACTTCCATCTTAAAGAAATTGACTGATAGGAAACACCCTGCTAAAAATTGCAATGGAAAATTTTAAGACCTTTAAGTTTAATAATTCCATAAAATTTCATTTGTTTAATACTGATGTCTTTAAGGCAGATATACCATCTGGATGAAAAATATTTATCATATAAATGATTTTAACTATAAATGACTCATATAATTATAAGTATAATGTGGCATATAACTGAATATTACAAAACTTTTTTGTGTGGATACTTTCTCAAAAGATTGTATATTGTCCAGTGTTTAAATGTGCAAAATGGATTTTTATAGCTATGAAACATAAGTCACAAGCAAAATGTCACATTTCTATTTCCAGTGCAAAATACAAAACGTTTTGAGATTAATTACTGCTATCATGTTTACTTCATTTTATTTAGGGACATTTTAGAATAACAATAATGCCATCTGCTGGTCATTGAGGTTGAAAATAGAATATCTGCCTCAAGAGAAAACCCTCTCCCAAAAAAGGTAAAGTTAGAAATATACTACTTTTGCATATGTCAGATGTTGTGAACTTTAAATGTCAACTAAGAAGGATTTAGGTTTAAACAAGGTATTTGTCAAACAGTGCAATTTGGAAACAAATTAACTTCATATAACTCTAAGGCCTTTGCTACAATGAACTACTTTGGGTATGCTGATATTCTATGAAACACTAACAAAAAAATCTCCAATTCTTTCAGTCACTGAAATCTTGTTAATTTGGTGGCTTAAAAACAGATACATTGGGCTGGGAAGGTAGCTCAGTGGTAGAGTGCATACCTTGCAAGCATGAGGCCCTGGGTTCGATTCCTCAGCACCACATAAACAGAAAAAGCCGGAAGTGGCGCTGTGGCTCAAGTGGTAGAGTGCTAGCCTTGAGCTGAAGAGCTGAGGGACAGCACCCAGGCCCAGAGTTCAGGCCCCACGACCAGAAAAAAAAAAAAAAAAAAAAAAAAAAACAGATATATTACAAAATGAAAACATTCCAGCTACAATTCTTGTTTTTATAATAGTGCCAATTCCAAAGAAGCTAATATGTTAATAATAGAGCTACATCAGAGAGTTCCTTCTGTTATGGTAAGGAAATTTTTTGTCAAATGTATATATACAGAGAGACAGAGACACAGCGAAAGAACTAAAAATAAATAATGCAATGCTGGCTAGAACTTATAGGTAGGTGTTCTAAAATTGAAAACAGTTAGACATAGTAGCAACAGAGAAAAGAGGTTTGGGGAGCAGATATATGGAGAAGTAATGTGTATACCTTAAATAAAAAGAATATGCAAAATACATGGTACAAAAATAAAACAGCAGGGAGAATGGGAGATAAACCAGAGGAAAAATAATGAAAGAAAAAAGAAATAGCTTCACCCAGTACATTAAAAATCAAAAACAAATAAACAAAAAAACCCTCTTGTTTCTATATTTTGGAGTTCATTTCGATTAGCATCATTTTATATGGCCATATGTACATAGCTATTGAGCTATTGTGATCCTGTGTGAGGAATATCCTAGAAATATACTAATTATCCAAATAAGGGAAACCATGGAGCCTATGTTTCTTTGGGTCTGGCTTACTTCATTTGATATGATTTTGGTAACATATGTTTATCTGATTTGGGGAAAGAAAGAGGAATAACAAAATGGTGAGACAAAGGACAAAGAATGAACCAATTTATCAGCGATACTCAAAAGGCACAATGTTGGAAATGAACATTAACCTTGTGGGGAAGAGGAGTGGGGGGGAGTGGGAGAAAATGAGGGAGGGGATAACAATGTTCTACAAGAAATGTACTCATTACCTTACTTATGTAACTGTAACCCCCTGATATCACCCTTACAAAAATAAAATTAAATAACAACAAAATTACCTGGGAATAAAAAAAAAGAATATGTGATGGAATAGGAATCCTCTGATAGAATAGAAAGTACTGAAACAGAGGTAATAGATTCTGGGGCAGAATCTAGTTGACAAAGTACAAGAAAAGATGAATTAATAGAATAGCTTCATCTGATAAGCGATACAATCTCTTATTTCGTACTTTTTAACGACGCGTTTTCTTTGCCCTCATTTCACAATGCCATTTTCTTTATTCTATGTCCAGCAATACTGAATAGAAGCTGGGAATGTTCTTGAGAAAAAAATTAGAACTTTGAAAACCAGCCAGATGAGTTCTTATTGCATTTTTATATCTATTATCTACTGCAAACACTTATTCAAAATCTGAACAATGTCCATAAGGACCACTGGTCATGTAATGTTCCAAAATTGTCAATGGTTTAGTGTTTACCAAAGAATGTTTGCTTGTTTAGTGCTCTACTTTCATAATTTCTATAAGTGATTCTTTTCACTCTCATGGTATGTCTCTGTAGGCTTCCAAGTCTTTTCTACTGGAAGAATCTTGAATTATACGTGTTCTTGTAACATAGTTTTATATATAAGCCACCAATTCCTAAAATGAGAATCTTAACTAATTTAAAGGCAATTTGGAATATTGAAAAGTCAGTGAAAAAAGTAATAAACATTAGAACCTATAAAGTAGGCCTTACAGAATGTTAACACTTGATTAATATTTTTGCTCCCAGGATATATTAGTCTGTTTTGTATCATTATAATGAAAGAACTGAGGCTTAGTAATTTATTATAAAGAGCTGATTTTATTTAATCATTGTGGAGGCTCAAGGGCATGGCACCAGCATCATCTTTACTATAGTGAGGATCTTGTGGCAGATGGTATCACCATAGCAGGAGCTTTTAAAACAGAGAGAGAGAGAGAGAGAGCTAATATTGCCGTTCGGGAAGACACAGCAAGGACAACAACCAGGTTTGGTCTTTTTCTAACAATCTTTTTTTTTTTAATTGAGAAAGTACCGTACAGAGGGGTTACAAATGCATGGGCAAGATAATGAGTACATTTATTATCAAGCATTGTTGACTCCTCCTTTGTTTCCCCTTCCCAGGCCTTTGCATACCCCCTTACCTGATCCTCCCCCACACCAAAGTTGTAAAGTTGATTTTTTTCGACATAACGACTTGTACATCTCATTGTTGCAATAGGTCCAACTGTATTCCTATTTAAAAGATTTCTTTTTTTCCCTTCTCCTCCATAAATTATACAAATATCACATACATTGAGAGCAGGAGTTATACCATGGGGGAGGGAAATACTAAGCAATAAGGAAATCACCATATAAATATGTTAGAAACAATTGAATGAAAGAAAAAAATTGAATAATTCTCTTGGGGTTCATTTGCCTAACATCAACTTCTCTGAACTTTTCTGCTTGTCTCAAACATATGCTAGTTATTTCAAATAAGGGAAACCATGGGACCTATGTTTCTTTGGGCCTGGCTTACCTCACTTAATATAAGATTTTTGAAGTCTTTCCTTTTCCTAACAAATGGGGCAATGTTATTCTTTCTGATGGAGGCATAGAATTCCATTGTGTATATATACCACATTTTCTTGATCCATACATCTAATGAAGGGCCTCTGGGTTGATTCCATATCTTAGCTATGGTAAATAATGCTGCAATAAACGTAGTCATGCTGGTAGTTTTAGTATGGTTTTGTTTGTGATAATTTGGGTAAATGCCCAAAAGTGGGTTGCTGGGTCATAAGGGAGCTCTATGTGGAGTCTTTTGAGGAACCTCCATACTACTTTCCAAAGTTGTTGAACAAGTTTATTCTCCCACCAACAGTGCAGTAAGGTTCCTTTCTGTCCACATCCCCTCCAGCATCTGTTGTTATTAGAGTTCTTGATTATAGCCATTCTAACTGGTGTGAGGTGGTATCTCAGTGTTGTTTTGATTTGCATTTCTTTTATGGCGAGGTAGGTTGCGCATTAATTCATGTGTCTATTGGCCATCCTTCTTTCCTCTTCAGAGAAGTTTCTCTTTAAGTCTTTAGCCCACTTGATTATTGGGCAGTTGTTTCTTTGAAGATTTGTTGTTGGGGGATTTAATATTTGAGTTCCAGGTATATTTTAGATATGCGACCCTTGTCTGTTGTATGGCTAGTGAAGTTCTTCTCAGAATCCGTGGGCTTTCTATTGATCTTGCTAGCTATGTCCTTTCACATGCAGAAGCTCTGCAATTTCATGCAATCCCATTTGTCCAACCTTTCTTTGATTTGTTGTATTTCTGGGTCTCTATTAATAAAATTTGGCTATGTTCCAAGGGACCTATGGTTTCTCCTATTCCGTCCTGTAATATTTTCAGAGTGTCTGCTTTGACACGGAGATCTTTGATCCATTTGGAGCTGATTCTGGTGCAGGGTGACATATAAGGATCTAGCTTTAGTTTTCTACAAGTAGCTAACCAATTTTGCCAGCACCATTTACTGAAGAGGTTGTCTTTCTTCCATTCTATTTTTTTAGCTCCCTTATCGAAGATTAGATGGCTATAGATCTGTAGGTTTATTTCTGGGTTTTCAATTCTAGTCCATTGGTCCTGAGGTGTAGGGCGTATGGGCAGCAAAGATGGCTCTGAGAGGGAGTTGAGTGGGCAGAACCCGATTTACTGTAGAGCACATGGGCAGCAAAGATGGCACTGAGAGGGAGTTGAGTGGGCAGAGCCCAATTTGCTTTATGTTCAGTGCATAACCAGCCCATGGAAGCTTAAATGCATGATAGAGTGTGACCTTGACAATGATTGGTTCCTCTTCCTCCCCTGCCATGCCACCCACTCTTTTTTGCTTTAAAAAGGGATTGCTCTATTAATAAACGAGTTTCTTCCTGCTTGCCTTGACTCCCTGCTGCGTCTGATTGTCTCCCGGGCTGAGGGAGGCTGGGGAAACAGGTGAGTGGCCAAACTTACCTTTCCTTGGACCCCGTCCATCTTTCGAGGGACAGATGAAGACCCAACATCTGGCGCCCAATGTGGAGCACGTAAGGGAAAGACACCAGTCAAGGCTAAGTGGTCTCTCAGGGTAAGTGAAACCCTTAGTATGGGTAATGCTATCTCACCGAAGAAGGAGGAGGCGGCAACATTAGTCCTAGATGGAGTAGAGGAGGACTTGGGAAGTGAGAAGGAAAATGAATGGGTCTAATTCGACTGAGAACACACTGAAACATGCACAGTGGAAATCAAAATGAGGGTGAAAGTTACCCCCTCTGACTCAGGTGCCAGTGATGGTCATAGGACCCCTCCCTATTCCCCTGATTGGAGGGGAGGTATGGTGCTCTACTCGAACTGCAAGAGGGACCTGCAAGACCCAGACCCCTACCAACCTTCCAAGGAGGGGCCTAGGGATGGGGAAGTAACCTACTGGGAGGCCTACCCTGGAAAGGAAGGTCCACTCGAAAGCCTGGACCCTAGGCCACAGGATTCACTTCCCCAAGTGTATCCGGTCAATCTGGCACCAGGAGCTAACAGGCCCTTTGAATGGTATCCATGGGAAGTTAAGGATCTTAAAGAGCTCCGCAAGGTGGTGGCGGAGGATGGCCCAAAATCCTTGGGCCCAGACACTATTACAGGACATTGGTTTCCACCCATGTGTCCCTAAGGACTGGCTGGAAGTGGCCAAAGCTCTCCTCACTAGTTCTCAGTTTATTAAGTGGTGTGCTTTCTTTAAGGAGGAATGCAGAGTGCGGGAAGAGAGTAACCGGCAGGCTCAACCAGCAATACCTATTATTTATGCCATGTTAGCAGGGACGGGTACTCCACTGGCATTCAACAGGCCACAATACCTGGCCCGTACCGTGACCAGGTGAGGCAGGCAGGACTTGCCACTTGGTTAAAACTGGATGATGGGCCTACTGAATCCCCCATAGCAGGAGTGAGACAAAAACCGGGTGAGCCTCTACCTGATTTTATACTCTGAGTCCAATAAAGCCCTCACCCCAAGCTGCCAGCAGGGAACCTCCGAGATCAGTTTGTAAAGCTGCTGGTCTGGGAAGGGATAAATGCAGACCACTGCATGGCCTGCACGGGATTGAGAGAGAGTGCCCTGAGCAGATGGGTGGTGGCTTCGCAGGATGTGGGAACACAACATCACCAGTCTCAATCACTAGCTTTAGCTTTACAGGCTCAGACATCTGCAATGACTGAGGTTATTATCCAGGTGCTGGCAGCCCAAGGCTGAGAAACCCCAAGACCATCGGGAAGAGGGACTTGTTTTAAATGTTGCCAGGAGAGGCAACTGGCCTGAGGGCAAACCATCCCCTACACCCTGCCTGCCTCAGGGACAGGAAGGGATACTATTGGAAAAAGGATTGTCGATCCAAGTTTAATTTAGATGGGAAAGCCTTTAAACTAGAGGAGGGGCATCCTCCATCCCCGTTAACTCAAGGAAGAACCCCCTCTGCTGTAAGGCCCAGGCAGCCTCGTGGCAGGGAGACCCAGGCCCATTGGACTGTCCCCCTGATGGAAGGACTCTACCCTAAAATGAGTATTCTCATAGGAGGAAAGAGGTTTCACTGCTTAATTGACACTGAGGCAGATCGAACCATACTCAGGGAGGAGGAAGTGCACTTGGACTGGAAACTTGCACCTGGGCCCCCAATATTGGAGGTAGGGTGCAACTCCCAGTCCAAAGAGATGGTTGCCCTTATGAAATGGACTAGCCTAGATGGAGAACAGGGAAAGATATGCCCTTTAGTGGCAAAGAACCTCACTGCCAATTTACTAGGACAAGTCATGCTAAGACAAATGGATGCCGTGGTCACTACAGACCATCGAGAATCCTATGATGATATCCTGGATGGGGAAGAAGCACAAAGGCTTAAACAGGATCTAGAAGGAGTTAAGGAAAAGGATTTTTTAACTTTCATAATTACAGAGAAGAACATAGGGGACCCACTCAGGTGCACCCCCAATCCTAAAGGCCACTGCCCCCCTAGTACCTCCCATTAGGTAGAAGCTGCTAAGCCCAATCTGGATGGAGCAGTGGCCATTGACCAAACCTAACACACCTGTATTTGTTATTCAAAAAGCCTCCGGGGCTTGGCATATGCTCCAAGACCTATGTAAGGTAAATGAAAGGATGGAGCTAGTAGGAACACCCCCAAAAGGCATGCCCAGGATATACCTTGGGTATGATTGATATTAAATATTTTTTTCTAACATTTTAAATTTTTCAAAAGGGGCAACTGAATCCAGATGTCAGAAGCACTGGGGACAACTAAATCCTAAGCCCCAAGTGAAGGTCAGGTGGAAGGACCCCCTGACACAACAATGGAGTGGACCTGACCCCCTAGTTACTGTGGGCAGGGGATTTGGATGCGTTTTCCCCATAGGGGAGTCTGCTTCCGTTTGTATCTCTGCCAGGAGCCTTAAGTTTTTACCCATCTCCTCTATATAGGAGGATGCCCAAGGATAAACTAACCAACAAGGAAAGAAAAATGGCCATGGCCGAGGCTTGTGTTTGAAAGAGAAAAGCCAGAAAGATAATTACTAACATCCCCAAGGACAACCAGCCCTTGAGAAGCTCTTGTGTTCTCTAACAATTGCAGATGGCAATACTCCAGCTGTTGGCTGTCCTGACCCTCCCAGTCCTGGCAACCACCCTATGGAATCTGCATTAACCTCAATGGGTAACCTGGGCAGTGGTCAGCGCTGGCAATGAAGAAATCATCAATAGCACAAGAGAAGCTGTGCCTTCGACCTGGTGGCCTGACCTTCATTTTGATCACCACCCTATGTCATTATGTATGGACTAGTTAATAATTATTTTAATGTTACCTCCTCTAATTGTTCTTTTACTAATTGCTTGTATAGCAGCATTATTGAATCCATACTTATTGTTAAACAACCACCTTTTGTTATGCTTCCACTTTAGATCTTTTTCAACCCCACAGGCAAATAACTGGATTAGAACAAGCCCCACCTCTGGAATCTGAAGTGGCAAAGGCTGCTATCCCATCCTTGACTAATATTAAAGGACTGGTAATGAAATTTCCTCGCCTGGTAGTGTTTTTGCTGATGGTTTTTGTATGCCTTCCTTGCATTATATGTGCACTGCAAAACTCTTGTGAGCTTAGCCAGCCAGTTACATAAGATCAAGTTCCAAGTGAATGAATTACTCCCGAGAGTAATCACAGCCAAAGATGGGTAAGAGGGGGTGTCAGTCTGACCAACCTAAGACAGGGCCTTCAGCTTCGCGCTGAATAAATTCCCAAAGATGGGTAAGGCAGACAAGGCGATCCACCCAACCTAAGACAGTCAGGTTCGCTTTTTTAAACAAAGAAGGGGGAGATGATGTTGGGATCCATTGGGAGCTGACAGTAAAGCTCAAAGGTCATCTTGACCCCTGTGCTCACTTAAAGGCACATACAAGGAACTGGATTACTTAAAAACCACCAGGTGCCCAGGATTGCTTTGCTATGTCTGCAGTTCATTTTAAACTTTCCTTGTTTTTTCTGGAATATAGTAGAATGGCCTGAATGTGGGGGCCCACGAGGATGCACCGTGCCGCGTGTTTGGTACTCCCAGTACCCAGGCTATTCCCATGTTCTGAAAAGGACGACCTTATGAGATACTGATTTTTATATATGCCCAGGAATTAATTGAACTACTTCAGACATTTCTGACTGTGATTTCTAACTGTGGGACTGATGTTTATTAGTGTGGTAGGTGGGGATGGGCTCTTGGATCATGCACAAGGACCCTCTCTATCCTTGTCTGGTGAATATTGCCCCCCAGACTTGTCTCGAATCCCTGTGTAGCCAATGCTGTCCTTATGTAATCCTGTTAAAACAAAATTTACACAGGAGGGAAAAGGACAACTAACTGTGAGGTGGGTCTGCCATTAAAACAAAAAAATGGGGGGAATTTGCAGAGAACATGGGCAGCAAAGATGGCGCTGAGAGGGAGTTGAGTGGGCAGACCCTAATATACTGTAGGGCATATGGGCAGCAAAGATGGCACTGAGAGAGAGTAGTGTGGGCTGAGCCCAATTTACCTTAGGTTAAGTGAGTAACCAGCCCATGAAAGCTTAGGTGCATGATCGGGTGTGACCTTGACAGTGATTGGTTCCTCTTCCTCCCCTGCTATGTCACCCACTCTTTTTGGCTTTAAAAAGGGCTGCTCTCTGTTAATAAATGAGCTTTCTTCCTGCTTGACTTGGCTCCCCACTGTGTCTGATTGTCTCCCGGGCTGAGGGAGGCTGGAGAACCTGCGAGCCCCGCACTTACCTTTCCTCAGACCCCTTCCGTCTTTCATGGGATGGACGAAGATCCAACAATGAGGTCTGTTCTTGTGACACTACCAAGCTGTTTTTAATACTATGGCTTTTTAGTAGAGTTTGAAATTTGGTATTGAGATTCCTCCAGCACTGTTCTTTCTGTTAAAGATCGTTTTTGCTATTTGGGGTCTTTTATTGTTCCACATGAATTTTTGGATTGCCTCTATTACTTCCTTGAAGAATGAGGTTGGAATATAGATAGGTATCACATTGAAGTTTTGATAGCCTTGGGAAGTAATTCATTTTCACCATATTGATCTTTCCAATCCAGGAGAATGGGAGTTTTGCCACTTTCTAAGTTCTGTTTTGATTTCCTGTTTCAGGTTTTTAAAGTTTCTTCATAGGGGTCCTTCACTCCTTTCGTTAAGTTAATTCTTAGGTATTTTATTTTTTGTTGGGCTTTTGTGAATGGAGTTGCTTTCCTAATTTCAGCCATACTTTTCTCATTCAGAAAATCCATTTATTTTTGAAGGTTGATTTTATACCCGGCTACATTGCCAAAGTTTTGAATCAGCTTGAGTATTTGGGAGTGGAGTCCGGGGGATTCTTTAAATACAAGATCATGTCATCTGCAAAGAGGGAGAGTTTTACTTCTTCTTTCCTTATTTGGATCCAATATATGTTTGCATCTTGTCTTATTGCTGTCTCTAGGCATTCTAATACTAAATTAAAGAGAAATGGAGAGAGTGGACATCCTTGTCTCATTCCTGAGTTAAGAGAAAACAGCTTTAGTTTTTCACCATTGAGTATAATGCTGGCTTTAAGGTTTGTCATATTCAGCCTTTATTGTATTGAGGAATGTTCCATGGATTCCTAATTTTTCCAGAACCCTCATCATAAGGAGGTGTTGGATCTTGTCAAATGCTTTTTTGCATCTATTGGGATACCATGTGGTTCTTATCCTTACTCTTGTTGATGTGATGAATTATATTAATTGATTTGTGTATATTGAACCAGCTTTGCATCCCTGAAATGAATCCTGTTTGATCCTGGTGTATGATTTTTTGAATGAATTGTTACAGTCAATTGGCCAAATTTTTGTTGAGAAGTTTTGAATCAAAATTCATCAAAGAAATGGGTCTGTAGTTCTCTTTCTTTGATGAGTCCCTACCTGGTTTTGGGATGAGGGTTATTATGGCTTTATAGAATGAGTTCAGTAGTGAACTTTCTCTTTCAATTTCATTGAAGAGTTGGAGGAGTATTGGTGTGAGCTCTGCTTTGAAGGCCTTGTAGAATTCTGCTGTAAAATCATCTGGTCCTTGGCTTTTTTTAGATGGGAGGTCTCTTATTGCTGTTTCTATTTCAATACTTGATATGGGCCTGTTAAGATGCTTAAATCATCTTGGTTTAGTTTCGGCATGTAGATATATGCTAGGAAATGTTCCATTTTTGCCAAGTTCTCAAACTTATTAGCATAAAGTTATGAGAAGTATTCCCTTATAATGTTCTGAATCTTGGTTGTTTCTGTGGTGATGTTTCCATTCTCATCTCTGAGTTTATTTATTTCAGTGTGTTCTCTTCTTTTTCTGATAATATTCTTTCTATGTGTTTTTTGGATTCTAATTCATTTAATTCTGATTTAATTTTAATTATTTCTTTCCATCTACTCGATTAGGGTTTACCTTGGTGCTCTTTTTCAAAGAGGCTTAGATGTCTCATTAAGTCTCTCTAATTTGTTGATGTAGGAACTCAGAGCTATAAACATATCTCTGAGTACTGCCTTTGCTATGTCCCAGAGGAGCTGGTAATTTGTGTGTTCATTTTTGTTGAATATCATGAACATTTGAATTTCCTTTCTAATTTTTTCCCTGACCCACTGGTGGTTAAACTGGCTGTTGTTCAGCCTCAATGTGTTACAAGATTTTCTTTTATTCTTTTTTTTGGGGGGGGGGTCCTGTCGTGGGGCTTAAACTCTGGGCCTGGGCACTGTCCCTCAGCTTTTCAGGTCAAGGCTAGCACTTTACCACTTGAGCCACAGCGCCACTTCCGAATTATTTCTTTTTGCTTGTGTGGTGCTAAGAAATCAAACCCAGGGCTTCATGCATGCAAGGCAAGCATTCTACCACTGAGCCACCTTCCCAGCCAATACAGGACTTTCTTTGGTAGCTATTGGTATGGAGTTCTAATATTATTCCCTTGTGGTCAGAGAGAATGCAAGGTATAATTTCAATTTTTCTGAATTTGGACAAGTTTGCTTTGTGACCTAAAATGCCGTCTATTTTGGGAAATGTGCTGCTGAGAAAAACGTGTATTTTGATGCTTCTGGGTGAAATATTCCGTAGATGTCTGTTAAATCTAGTTGATCTATGCAGTTGTTTAGATCTGTGTAATCTCTGTTGAGTTTTTGCCGAGGTGATCTATCTAGTGGGGAAAGTGGTGTGTTAAAGTCCCCAATAATTAATGTCTTTGGATCTATGTGGGATTTGAGGGAAAGCAGTGTTTCTTGGATAAATTTAGGTGCTCTGTTGTTTGGCGAGTAGCGATTTAGAATTGTAATATCCTCCTGAAGGAGAGATCCCTTAATTTGTATGTGGTGACCTTGTTTATCTCTTCTCACTAATTTTAATTTGAAGTCTATTTTATCTGATATTAGGATTGCAACTCCTGCCTGTTTATGGGACCCATTTCCTTGGTAGATTTTGTTCCAGCCTTTCACTCTCAAAATGTTTTTGTTTTTATGGGTGAGATGTGACTCCTGCAGGCAGCAGATAGAAGGATCTTGCTTTTTAAACCAACTAGACAGTCTATGTCGCTTAATTGGAAAGTTAAGTCTGTTCATGTTGAGAGATAGGACTGAGAGGTATTTGGGAGTTCCTGCCATTTTATCCACCTTCTTGGAGGCTCTGGTATGGGTTCTTCCTATGGTTCTTGGATTCTCAATTTGGGTGTTGTTTCTTGGCCTTTATGTGGTCTTATTGGTTTTCTATGTGTAAGACATCTTTAAGTATCTTTTGGGGGGCTAGTTTGGTGGGGATATATTGGTTCAGTTTTTCTTTGGTATGGAAGGTTTTTATTTGACCTTCAGTTATGAAGGAGAGTTTAGCTGGGTACAGTATTCTTGGTTGATAGTTGTTTGTTTTTTGGGCATGGCATACATCATTCCAGGCTCTTCTTGCTTTGATTGTCTCTGCTGAGAAATCTGAGGTGATTCTAATTGGTTTCCCTTTATAGGTGATTGATCTTTTCTCCTTGACAGCTTTAAAGATCTTTTCCTTGTTCTGAGTTGATCCTGTGTGGATTATAATGTGACAGTGGGATGTCCTATTCTGGTCTGTTTTATTTGGAATTCTAAAAGCCTCTTGTATCTGAATAGGCCTATCTTCTTTGTGTTTGGCAAGTTTTCTGCTAGGATCCTGTCAAACAAATTTCCTACACCATTAACTTCTGTTTCTAGGTGCTCCTCTATACCCTTTATCCTCAGTTTCCTCAGATTAGGCCTTCTGATCGTGTCTTCCAAATTTTAAATCTATCTATCATATGTCTTTGATTTGTCTTGGATGGTTGTATGTTTTCTCTATAATATCTAAGCTGTCTTCAATCCCTGAGATTCGATCTTCTGCATGGGCTAACCTAATATCAAGGCTTTCTACTTTGTTTTTTATTTCTTTTCCTTCTAATTGGTAGTCTTTGATGTCTTCAAATTCTTTGTTGGAGCTCTGTTTTAGATCTTGTATGAACTTCTTTATTTCCTTAATTTGGTGTTCAGTGTTTATTCTCAAATCACTTAGTTGATTGGTTATGGTTCCTTGGACTCCCATTCCTTCTGTCGGGGGATGAAGTCTAATAATCGAAGATGGGTATATCTGAGGATGAGCAGAACAGCAATTAAGTCATGCAAAATAGAATGAAACAGAAGAAAAAGTGGAAAGAATAAGAAAGAAAGAAAAAAAGGATCAAAAGGTCAGTAGAGATTAAAAAAAAAGCACACACACATATACAGGTAAAATAAAAATTATAAGAGGATGAAAGAAAAAAAGAATAATATAAAACAATTTTTAAAAAATTAAAAACTAAAAAATAATTAAAAATGGTACAAAAAAAGTACTTTGATGTTTTTTGGGGGGAGATGATGGGAAGATCCTGTATCTCTCTTGTGTCCTAATCAGTCTCTTGGTGGAGTCTCTGATCTGCTTGTGGTGTTTGGTTTTCCTGTGGCTTTATTGCTTTCTTAAGTTAGTTTGTTTGGAAGGCAGAAAAATGCTCTGCATTACCCAGGGTTTTGTGGTCCTCCTCCAAGGCCAGTTCAGTGGGAGGGAGATCTGCTTTCAGTATCACAAAAGAGGGATATGGCTGTTTCTCTAGTTTGGAGATGCTGTGATGAGGCTAGGTTCTGGGTAGAGTTGAGGCCTTTCAGCAAACAGTAGCTTTTCCCTGAGGGGCTAGCTTCTGAGAGACTCACAGAACCCAGCCTGGAGCCATTTTCATGGTTTATGTTTACTGAATTTCAATTGATCCACTAGGCTGCTATAGGAAGGGGCAGCCTCTGGCTCTGTTTACCAAGTGAAGAAAGTCACTCCTCGGAGGCAGAGTTTTCTCTGTCTGGCCTGGGTGACTTTCCCCTGGGTGAAGCTGAGCCTGGCAGGTCAGGTTAGGTTCCTGTGACCTGCTAAATTACTCTTGTTTTCTTCCAATGCCTGAGTTGGAGCTAGCTGCTCAGCCAGGCCTTTGTCAGTATCAAAGATGGAGATCTCCATTAGTGGGGGGGAGGATTTTTGGCCTTCCCTCCTCTGCTCCCTGAGAAGGAGTGAGGATGTCAGGCTTCTACTCAAGCTGGAGTCTTGGTTCCAGGGTCATCACTGGTCTGTGATCTGCAGGATGAAGACATTTGCTCCTTGTCAGTTCCTGCTGAAGTTGAGTAGAATCCGCTTGCCTGCTGCGTCTGGCTCCTCTGTTCTGGACTCTCTGGATAGTAGGGTATGGCAGCTATGGCCGCTGCTGCCGCCGCCGTTGCAACCATGACAGCTTGCAAATGCTCAGATCTATTCCTTGCCTGGATTTTCCCTCTCTGGCCAAACTCTCTGTACTGTGATGGCACACTTGGTGTAATTCTCTGGCCTGGTGTAATTCTCTGTTCACTGGAACACTAAAACTGCTTTCTATGAAAGAGCTTGTATAGCTCCCAGGTTCTCCTCTGCTATCTTCTCTAACAATCTTTTTTAAAGAACAAAATTAGAGGTTCATGATAACACCATTAATACATTCTGAAATTACAGTTCCTAAGGCCATCCCACTACGACAGTCCTTCTGTCAAACACCTTACCAGATCTTAACATCAACAGACTGGAGTCCCACGATTCCAAACACATGAGAACTTTGGAAGATAAATTAAAGCCACATCCACAACATAGCACAAATGTTATTCCTCTGTCTTGACAAAGAACCAAACAATGCAAGTCAATCTGGAGTCTTTTTCTTTCCATACTTTAACCCTGTCCACTTATCACTCATCACCCCTCCTTAAGAGCAGTCAATAAAGTGAACTTGTCACTGCTTCCTTGCAAGTAAAGCTGTTATCATGTGCACATGAACAGAATAACATTTTAAATGCAAGATTTTTATTTTTGTGGAAATATTAACAAGAAATTTGCATTACTTACAAAATTTTAGGTGTGCATTATTTTTTAGTATAGGTGCAATATCTTACAATAAAGATGTAGAATATAAATCTCTTCTGACTAAAACTGCATATCTATTGAATAGTAACAACTTCCGACTCATTTTCATCCAACCCTTATTCTATTTTTTAATTCTACAAATGCCACTATTATATATACTACTTATAATTGCAACCATAATGTATATGTCATTCTAGGCCTGTCTTATTTCATTTAGCTTTAATGTTCTCAGATTTTAGAAAGTTGATTTTAAATAGATTTTTTTCAAGAGATTGCTCTTTTCCCATTATGAAATGACCTTTGTCACTTCTGATTTTGTCTGATACAAGTACAGATATTCTTATATATTTTCAAGGTCCATTTGCTTGGAAAAGAGCATTGTGCTTTTATTCTAAGCCTATGTTTGTCTTTCTTAGTGAAGTGTATTGCTTGAATATAAGAAATGATCAAGACATGCTTTAATCTAACCTAGCTTTCCATGTTTTTGGATTAAGTACTGAGAATGTTCACTTTAACATTATTGCTAGGTATGTAGCTGTAATGTTTCTGTAATGTTTCCTTCTTTCCTATTCTTCATTTTCTTAATTATGTATCTAATCAGATTTGTTTTGTACCATACTGTCTAAATCGTGTTTATCTTCCCTTTCTGTGTAGGATTCATTTCTTTAAGAACCTTGTTCAGTGCTCGTTTAGTGTTTATAAGTCATTTTAAGTACTATAACTTTCAACTGAAATTTTCAGTTTTTGAGATTTACATTTCTAGTATTTTAAATTGATTTTGTCAGGACTCTATATATTTATTGAATTCTTCTTTCATATCATACAATGTTTTTCAAATTTCAGTCAACCATCTATTTTTAATGTCTTTGAGATCAGTCAGCATTTTATTTGTATAGGAATAAAATAATATCATTAAGGGTTTGGTTAGAAACTGTTATCTTTTAAAATAAACAAATAATATAATTGATACATTTTACTTTTGCTAAATTTCAAGAAAAAGTCTAAATGCCTTACCTTGCCATAATCAGTCTGAGAAGTTGGCTGTCAGTGAGAAATTCTATTTTAATTGAGTATTCATAATATCAATTGGCTAAGGAACTTTAGAAATTGCCTTATCACATTTAGGAGAACAAAAGCACATTGAGTTAAATATTTTTTCACATTCAATACTTCAACTACTATGAAGTTTAAACTGCTTGGGTGACTATTCTTAGAAAGAAAATAAGAAATACTAAGTTCAGTTTCATTTTTACCAGCTTGGAACCTACAGCTGTAAAGAAAGTTAATTTCTGAGAAAATACAAGTTCTCACAAAGGAATGCGTGTATATAGAAAAGATGTCATATAAAATGGTTTGTTTTCACTGAAATGTAATGCCTTTTTACACAGAGAATCACTTGACTCTTTTCTCTTAAAACATGCAAATGAATCCCACATTTATCTTCACTTGTCTAAGGGTTTTAGTTCTAAATCTGCCTTTGAACATTTGGCATTCATTGACATAACATTCTAATAACATCCCTAAAGTTAACAATGATTATAATTGTCTACACCAGTCTTCTAATAAGATCATAGCTATTTTTCCAATATAATTTTATTCTACCATCAGATATAATAATCACTCCTATGCAATGTGATTAAACAGTGTTTATTAAAGCACAGTGATTGAGAGTTAGATTACCAGTAAAGATGAATATACTTTTTAATCTCTGAAATGTACTCATCCTACATTTCCATATATAGACACTCAAAAGACTCTTCCAAATAAAATGAAAGTTAATTTACATGATCTAGTATTTAAAACCAGGGACAAAGAAAAGGCTTCTGGCTGAGTATAAAACTTATTTTGCCTCTAGCACTAGGTTATCAAGTAATAATCATAATGGGGTTTTCCTCTAAATTTTGAATTTTGCATTCCATATAAAATGGTATATAAAACGATGTTGATTGCATTGTGTGGGGAGGAGGGCATGAAAGTTCATATTTAGGCATACCTAGAATATCCAGCTGAATTAACAGAGGAAAAAATAGTTATTGAAAGCTTGATGAACAAATGACCAAACTATAGCTAAAATCTAATAAATGTGTAAAAAAGAAAGTACTTAATTTTGATTACATGCTGAAGAGGGGTGATTACAATATACTAACTTCAAAATTTTGTATGAAATTTGAGTTGGAAAAAGTAAATGCAAATATCATAATAAGGATGTTTGCACTCAGAGCACAGTAGTGTTAGTAAAGAAGAAATGAAGAATAATATTGGGGTTCAGATTATAGAAAAATCCTTTAAAGAAATAATTGATGGTGGAGATATAGAGGACTGAGATGGAAAGTCATTGTTATGTATATGTATTGTAAAATTAACAAACATATAAGCTATCTTTGTGCAAAAATTAACAAGTAGATATATAAGTACATGGTTATAATATAAGAAACTATATACAAAAAGTTTCTTTTAAATGTAAATGAAAGTATGAATGAAAAAGGAACCATCAAAGTGCATGCTGAATATTGAGGTTTTCACAACTTGGCCTTTTATAATATAATGACAATGAGACAGCTTCTAATTGTGAAGAAATACCTTTATCCATTTTATGGCCAAAATTGACAGCACTAATAGCTTTAAATGGACTAAATTTACCCTGTCAATGTGAAAATGTCAATTTTAAATCCAATTTATCAGATTTACCCATGCATTTACTTTCCATGTATATTGTCTCTGGTTATTAGGCTTAATGATATATAAATTGTAAATGTTTTACAAGCATTAATAGCTACAAATGACTATTGCTATAAAACCAACAAGGTAAGTATATAATCTTAGTAAGTTTTTGTAAATTGTAAAAAGTTACAGTGTGAAGACATTCTTGTTTTCTGTGCATATAATGGAGTGAACAAGAAGGTGTACTGCCCTATGTAATGCTCACTGAGAAAATTCTGCTTAGCATTATATTTTGAATATGTTCACTTATAGGATACATGGCTTTAACTATCTACATATGAGGTAAAACCATTTGAAAAATATGCTGCAGTCATTTTGTTATGGTTTGGATAGTCAATGTCCTCTAAAAGCTATACTGAAGAATTTCTTTCGGCATATGACAGTTACTGCAGGTGACATCTAGCTAGAAGAAATTAGAGCACAGGAGAGTATGGATAGTGAATGTTTTCATTTATTTATTTATTTAGCTTTAAAATGTAATCATTCAATAAAAATAAATAATAGATAAAAATAAAAAATAAGTACATAACCATTCTAGCCAGGCACCAGTGGCTTGTCTGTAATGCTAGCTACTAAGAAGACTGAGATCTGAGGACCAAAGTGCAAAAACGGCCCCAGAAAGTCCATGACTTTTATCTCCAGTTATTCACCAAAATGTTGCAAATGCATCTGTAGCTCTAGTGGCAGATTTCAATTCTGGAGCAAAAAATGCTAAGGGGAAACAACTAGGCCCTGAGTTTAAGCCCCAGTGTTGGTACCAAAAAAATACGTTTCTGAGGAGGAGGACAGAATTTTTTACAGTTATGAGTGAAGATAGCAAAACGAAACTCACTGAGAGCTGTTGAACATTTTTAATATATTTATTAACCACTTTACTTCTCTTTTTAACAAGTGAAAAATTTTTGTTGAAATCACTTGTCCCTTTATTGATTGGATAACTTGATTTTTTAAAATTTTCTTTACATGTTTTGGATGATTTGTATTCCTTTATCTCAATAGTTAGCAATGATTTTCTCCCTTTCTATGAGATGTCTCATTACTCTGGTTATTTTTTCCTTTGATATGCAAAATGATTCTCTTTTCATGTAATCTTATTTGTCATTTTTCATTCTTTTTTCCTGAGCTATTAGAGCTATATAATGAAAGTCATTGCCTGTGTCAATATCATGTGATCTCTAACCCATAGTTTCCTATACCAGTTTAAAAGTCATAGGTCTTGCAGAAGTTCTTTGACCCATTTTGAGTTCCTCCTCCTACAGTTTTTGAAAAGAGGATCTATTTCCTATCTTCTACATATGGAAATATAGTTTTTCCAACACCTTTCATATAAAGCTATTTTTATAAAGAACTAGCTAATGTATTTTTTTTTGCATTTTGGTTGAAAATTGGTAGGCTCATCACAGTTTATTTCTGGGTACCTATTTTATATGTCAATACCATATTTTTGTATTAAGGCTCCATATTATATTTTGTGTTCAGGAATTGTGGGGTTCTATCATTATTCTGTTTGCTCAGGATAATTTTCTGTACTCTTATTGGCTCATAATTTATTTGTGGTAGACTAATATCTGTGAGACTTTCTTTCTTTTTGAATCAGTCATGGGGATTGAACTCAGGGCCTGGCACAGTCCCTGAGTCTCTTTGTCCTCAAGGCTAGCACTCTACCCCTGGAGCCACAGCACCACTTCAGACTAAAATTTGATTTTCATGGACTTTCCTCATTTCAGTAGATTTTAATCCTATCCAATATTCTGAAGGTCTCTTTCCATCATTTCTGTTGCTCTTTTCCAACAAACCACTGAATATAATGCCACCTAGGTTTACAGTTTCAATTTTCACTCTACTCATATGGCATCACTAGGTAATCTAATCCCTGTCCATGTCTTTGACTACCCAGGACATACAAATAATACCCCAATATTTATCACTGAGTCAAACTCTTTCTATGATTCAGCTCTTATTTATAAACACCTATGGGACATATCTGTCTTGACATCCTATTGGTACTGACAATTGCTAACCTTTATCTCTACATTAAATAAATTAGGAAGTTATCCATTTATACTCTAATTTTTCTATATTATTTTGCCCTTAGTTTAGATATTTATTATATGTTCTTGAACCTTCAAAATAGCTTCATAATTGGTCTCCCTGAAGTTAGTCGAGGGGAATTTAACCTATTCTGCATTATAATCAGGGTTAAATTGTCTAAGGTGAAAAATCTCACCATTATCCCCTTCTTAAAGTATTTTTATTTATTGTTATCTCTTACACAAGAAAATTCAAATACCTTAGCAAGATTAAGGAATTAAATGCATGAACAATCATTAATGTTCCATCTCCTACTTATATTTTCAGACATTTCTTAACACTGGTGTTTTTCATTATTTTGTTCATCATAAATTAAAAGACTTAAGATGCTTAAGCCATTTAAAAGAGTCATTGGCTTACTGCAAGAAAGTTTACATCTTAATCATATAATATGTCAAGGGATGTTTTATATATATATATATATGTTTCCCCTTCCCATCCCTTCCCATAGTCCCCCCACCTGATCATCCCCGCACCAAAGTTGTAAAGTTCGTTTTTTGACATAACGACATGTACATCTCATTGTTGCAATTTTGAAATTCTAATTCATGATCACTCTCTAAGAGAATTCCTGTTCATCATAGTCTAAGTAAAACAATAGTGAAAATAATGCGCTTGACTATTGAGCTTTCCCCTGGAAATCATATCATGCATCATTTCATTTCATGAGTTGTTACTCAAGTAACTGGCATTGCCACCACTTTTCCATAGTCCCTGTGTTAGTCATGTTCACAGCACTGTGAAAAATAAATATCTAAGAAAGACAACACAAAGAATTTATGTGGAGTCATGTTTTAAGTCATGGTCATTTGATTGTACTATTTTGAGCTGAAGACAAGGCTGAGCAGTATGGTAGGGATATTAGGTAGGAGATACTGTGCATCATAGCATCTGGGAAGCTAAGACAAGTATGCCTGTGGTAGGGGACTCTTCCTTCTTCCTCACTTATCCATCTGGTCCCACAGCCTGTTGGATGGTGCCTTTTACATTTGGGGGAAGAACGACCAGCATAGTTAATCCTGTCTGAGAATGCCCTTACAGACACTTTCTGAGATAAAATTTGTTACATTCTTAAATATTTCTGAATGCAATCAAATTGACAATCATGGATAACGATCATAGTCTCATTTGATAGATTGTACTGTGTTTCTAATCTTAGAAACATGGACATGGATTGTTTATTTGGTTATCTCTAGCATGAAGTAATATAGCTGATATGTAAAATAAACACAGTGAATACTTGTTGTGCGTATCCTGTGGCTTGAAATCAATGTCTATGCTTTTTATGGCAGGTGTTCTATGACTTTAACCACACCTCTACTTCCAGGTACATGCTGATTAATTGAAAATAAGTCTCATGGGCTTTTCTGCCTGAGCTGGTTTCTACAATCCTGAGATCTCATCTGGCTTCTACAATCCTGAGATCTCAGCCTCCATAGTATCTAGGATTATAAGCATAAGCTACTGGAGTCTGATGTCCACTACAATGTTTGATAAATGAATATTGTATATTGGAATATTACTTTGAAATATGAATTAATATATCTGCTTCATTGATTAAATTCAGATATTTGATTATGAAGTTCAAATTTCACTTATCTAGACAAACAAAAGTGAAACAAATGAACATATCTTTGAAACTAGTTTTCTTATAGGACTAGAATACATTCTAAAAAAGAGATAAAAGGAAATAAAAGTATCATGTGAAAAAGAGAGAGGTCTTCAGAGACTACTGGCTTTCAAAGAGCCAAGTATCTGCTTCTCACATAAAGGCCAGGGCACATGTGAGTGTCTCTTTGCTACATAGGAAAAAATTATTACAATAAACACACTATCATTCAACAATCCTTGATCTGGGATATTTGCTAATGATTTTCTTAACTCCCATCTAATGAACTCTTTTTTTTAAACAAGTTTTTATTGTGAAAATACTGTACAGAGGTGTTACAGTTACATGAGGAAGGTAATGAGTACATTTCTTATCATGCATTGTTGCCTCCTCCTTTGTTTTTCCCTTACCATCCCTTCCCTCCCATCTCCCCAACTACATTCACCCCTTCCCCCGCCCCTCCATGCCTAAATTGTAAAGTTCCTTTTTCCACATAGCTTTTGACATAGTGTCTTTTACATCTCATTGTTCCAATGTGTCAACCTGTATCCTTATTTAAACAATTTGCTTTTTCCCTCCCCCTCCCCAAGTTATACCAACATCAAATACAGTGAAAACAGAGGTTATACCATTGAGGAGGAACATACAAAGCAACAGAAAAACATGTGGTACATTATAAATACGTTAGAAACAATAGCAAGAGAAAAAAAAAACTTATGTCCTTATCTTAGGGTTCATTTCGCTTAACATCATCTTATCTGACCTTTTCTGCTTGTCTCAGATATATATTAGTTATTGCAAATAAGGGAAACCATGTGACCTATGTTTCTTTGGGCCTGGCTTACTTCACTTAATATAATTTTTTCCGAGTCTTTCCATTTCCTAACAAATGGGGCAATGTCATTCTTTCTGATGGAGGCATGGAATTCCATTGTGTATATATACCACATTTTTTTTATCCATTCATCTCCTGAGGGGCATCTGGGCTGGTTCCATATCTTAGGTATGGTAACTAATGTTGCAATAAACATAGTTGTGCTGGTAGCTTTAGTATGGTCTTGTTTGTGATCATTGGGGTAAATGCCCAAAAGTGGGATTGCTGGGTCATAGGGGAGCTCTATGTGGAGACTTTTGAGGAGCCTCCATACTACTTTCCAAAATGGTTTATCAAGTTTACACTCCCACTAACAATGCAGTAGAGTTCCCTTCTGGCCCCATCCCCTCCAGCATCTGTTGTTATTAGAGTACTTGATTATCTCCATTCTAACTGGGGTGAGGTGGTATCTCAATGTTGTTTTGATTTGCATTTCTTTTTTTTGTGTGTGAGAATACCATACAAAGGAGTTACAATTGCATGGCAAGATAATGAGTACACTTCTTATCAATCATTGTTGCCTCCTCATTGTTTCCCCTTCCCATCCCTTCCCATACTCCTTCCCTCCCACCACACTGATCCTTCCTCCAACCCCACCAAAGTTGTTAAGTTCGTTTTTTCGACATAACAGCTTGTACATCTCATTGTTGCCATGAGTCCACATTTCATGAATGTACAGTTCTTTCTAAAGCTCACAACTGTTTAAATGATGGAGAAACTAGAGAAAAGTCTCCAAAACCTCATTAGGCTTAAACAAAATGTATCTCCAGATTATTCAAGGGTAAGATATATATTTGATCCACAACTCCTGGCTTATTAACTTCCATAACAACAATGAATATATAAGTATCAGTATAAATTCACTATATATTTAGATCTTCATTTTATTGCCTATTACTTAAAATTACCTCCAAAATCTACAAAATATTATCCATAAAAATTAACTATAAGGTATTATTAGAATCCCACCTGCTACCAGTGCAGTTATTACGTAAAGTAATAAATATAAAGAAATTGGTGATTTGAGGAAAGGAAGGGAAACAGAAAACGGTGAGACAAAGGACAAAGTGTGAACCAATGCAGCAGTAATACAAGACACTACGTTACAACTTGCAGGGGAAAGGATTCAGAGGGGGCAGTGAGACAAAAATTAGAGAGGGGGTAACAATGTTTGACACAAAATGTACTTATTACCTTACTTATGTAACTGTAACCCCTCTGTAAATCACCTTTACCATTAAACTCTGTGGAAGAAATATCATAATCACAGTATCTTAAAATATGAAGCTCCATTCTTAAAAGCAGGACCCTGCTTCTCTCTACTTATCATTCTGTTCTTCTACAGAGTTATTAACTAATAGTTAATGTGTGCTGCTCAGGGCTATTCAGGTGTACAGAACTGAAAGTTTCTCTGTGATGTCTTTGCACTTTGGAGAGAGGGAAAAACATTTGAGTAATGGAATCATTGGATCTTTTATTAATATCCCCCCAATTCCCACAAGTGCATTTCTTTTGTGATTTTGTTTGTTAAGGCCCTAGACAAGATTGAGAACTCTATTTTTTATTTTCTTTTTAGGTTTATTCTTCTCTGTTCAGGAGAGCAAAAAATAAAACATTTATTAAAAGAACATGTGGAATGAATATGAATCTTTCGTTGCTGAAACACACTGGGGCTTTTCTCATGTTGACTATTACAATTTCCTCATTTATATCATAAAATTTGTTAATTCTAGCCTCCCGTATGCTCCCCAAAAGAGAGATGTAATGATTATGCAGCCTTAAAAATTCCAGGTAATAAAAATATAGAAATGAATAATTTAATTTCTGTTAATTTAAATGCTAATAATTGTGTGTGAAAATTTCATTCTATTGATCACTGAATTACATTTGAACATGTAGTTAACTTCACAAATGGCATAGTTTCAGATGGATGCATCACTCAAAGTTCGACTGTATAGTTGTACATTTATATTCGCTTGTTTCCAATTCTCAGTGAGAAGATACTTTGTGTATCTACAAGTCTAGTCTTAAAATGAACATAGAAATAATGTCTTTCAATTATTTTTAAAACATGGACTGTTGTAAGAATGTTAATCATAGCTACTGTGCATTTGTTTATATATATGTATGTGTGTGTAGTCCAGTAATTCACATACGCATCCACCTATACACACACACACACACACACACACACACACACACACACAAACACTTTTATAGAAGTGTGGAAAGTATGGTTTCTAAAGTGTGGAGAAATGGGCCACTGAACTTCTCTGTGGGTCCATAGAATTAAAATCTTAATATATGAGGAAAATCAAAATCAGGAGTTTGCTGATCTTTTCTGTAACACTGGTTATAGAGGATCTATGTGTAGAATTTAAAGAGGAGTGGGCCCTACGGTATTTTTTTTAAAACCTTTCATGTACTTTGATGAAGATTTTGGTTACCTGTTTAAGAAGAAATCCCGAGATTCTTTACTTTTTGAAATGACAAGCTTGACCAGAGTGATAGTATGTGTCTTCTAAACTGCCTTAATTATAGAAATATCTCTGACAAAAATCCTATTATAATTGCCTTTTTTTATATTTGATGGTCAGTTGTGCTAACCTTCTGAACCAATTCCTACTAAAAATCCTAGGAGTTTAAGTGCTGATGGCTCACACCTATAATCTTAGCTACTCAGGAGGTTGAAATCTTCGCAGCCAGCCCAAGCAGGAAATTCTGTGGGACCATTATCAACAATTAACTATCAGAAAGCCAAAAGTGTTGCTGTGATTCAAACTGGATGATCACTGCCCTTGAGCCAGTAGAGCTGAGGGACAGCTCCCAAACCCACAGTTCAAGCTCCACAGATGACAATATTTTTAAATATGTCCTCTTATACTGTTAATGTTTCTTGAAAGATTTCAGCTGACAGATATATTTCTGAATATATTTAGGCATTTTTATCAAGTGATCAAAATGGAAAGTATGTTACATTTAATTAAATTAAGTTTATTTATGAACACATTTAGCTCTTTTTTAAATATATGATATGGGGACAACTATGAAAGTGCAATCTTGTCAATCATCTACCTCAATTTCAACTATTTTGCAATCTAAAATGTCCTTTAATAAAAACCTGTACACCATGGAAAAATTATTTGAGTTAGAGGGTCATTTGTTACAAATGTTAAAAACGATAAAATTTCACATAAAAATGCAACTGAGTTATAAAAAACAACTTTTCTGATTTTGAAGAAAACCTATAGCAATGACCTTTGAAGTGCATGTATTTGTATAGGAATCCCTGTGAGCATTGCCTTTTTTCCCTCAAAATGTTATTAAGCTCCTATTTATAGAATACTTAATCTACTTTTAAAGCTTTTGACAAAGATTCAAAAGGTTAAAAAATCATTTTGGACTATAGCTCCTAGATTTCAAAATAAGCTGCTTAGCAAAATTTTTTTTTGTCTGTGGTGGGGCTTGAGCTCTGAGCTTGGGCTCTGTCCCTGAGCGCTTCAGCTCAAGGTGAGTGCTCTACCACTTGATCCCCAGTACCACTTCCAGTTTTCTGGTGGTTAATTGCAGATAAGAATCTCATGGACATTCCTTCCTGGGCTGGCTTTGAACAGATATCCTCAGATCTCAGCCTCCTGAGTAGATATGATTAAAGGTGTGAGCCACCAGCACCCGGCCTAAATTCTTTTTGTATATTAACATAAAATTAATCAAATTTACATTGCTTACCACGATTTTTATGAAGCCAAACCATCCAAGAAATTATTTGCTCTAAACCTTGTCAGAAATTTGCTGAGCATATATATATATATATATATATATATATATATATTCTTTATATATTACATATGAATTTTCAGCTTTGTATCATGTATACATGAACTCTTATTTTAGGATATTTGTTCTTTCTGGAGATTTTGAAAGGTCAGATATAATAAGATGGCTTTGCGGTTACTATTTGTCATAATAATTATCTTCAATTCTTATATGTATAAAATCATCCAAAGTATTAATACTAACATTTGAATCAGTGGCTACTGACACCCCCCTCAAGTACTGAAGCTTTACCACTTACTTACCTACATAAAGTCCTGAAATGCTTCTGAGTAGCTTTGGTACATCTAAATTTTGGAGGGGAGGGGAAATATTGAATAATTTGCAAATTAACTTTCTCTACTGAAAGTAATGTGTTTTATTGTGTTTAAATGAAAATTTGACCATATTACTTAAACATTTTCAACTAGAGCCCAAAGTTGCTTTAGTTATTTTATTTTTCCTATCTTTATTAATATATAATTGACAAAATTTGTAGATATGTATTAGTCACACTTTACTTCATTGTGATCAATACATGATGGAAAACTTGAAGGAAAATTTGACACATGGTTGCAGTCCATAGTTCCTATGGTCCATCACTGTGAGCTCATAGTAAAGCAGAACATCAAAGCAGAAAGAACAAGTGATGGAGATTTCTCTCAGCTCATTGTAAACAAGAAGTAGAGAAGAAAATGGGCGAATGACAAGATATATTTCCCAGGGCATGCTGATAGTGAGCACTTAGTAGGCTCTACATTCTAGTAATGCCATTTTATGAATTTGTGAAAGACAAATCCTTTGATTGAGTCAGATCTCTCATCGTCCAATCATCTGTCAAAAATACCACCAGCAGCTAAACATCAACCTTCTGCACACAAAACTTCTGGAAGGGGATATTTTATATACAAATCATAACAATATATTAATAATACTAAGTACTCCTAAGAGGAAATGTGAAATAAATTAGTGTTCCTATGAGTAAATTGTCCTTTTGATTTCCATTCATGATCTGAAACTACTCTGGGAAGCACTTAGGTTCCACACAAAATTTTAAACTTGGATTGATTGGCTCATTAAACAGAATGTACATATTAACTATCTGTCTTTTTTCACTTTTCATTAGCATACATTATTTGTACATAGTATCTACAATGTCCTTTTTGTTATATTCACCTCTTCTATTACTTTCTAATTCCACTCCCCTTTGTTTTTGCAATTTTAACAGCTTTCATCATGCTACTTCCATACATATGTAAAATAAACTTCAATCATATTCACCCCTCCATTAACTTATCCTTTTCCTTTCTTCCTTCTTACTTGTTTCTTTATAGATAGACTCCCTGTTAAAATATGTAATATCAATTTTCTGAGACTGGCTTATTTCACTTAATATGATATTTTCCAATACCATCATTTTTCTACAAACAACATATATAGGAAATTTGTTCTCTATATTAGATAAATACTGCATTGTGTGTGTACTATAAATCTTTGTTCCATGGTGAGGGTTTGATAACTTCTCTCTATATATATTTTTAATTTTATTAAATTTTTTTATTGTGAAAACACCGTTCAGAGGGGTTACAATTATATGAGCAAGGTAATGAGTACATTTCTTATCAAGCAGTGTTGCCTCCTCTTTTGTTTCCCTTTACCATCCTTGCCCTCCCCCCTCCCCCCACCCTCCCCCCATTCCTCTCCTTCCCCCCCCCCCCCCCTCCAAAGTTGTAAAGGTCGTTTATCGACATAACGTCTTGTACATGTCATTGTTGGAACTTCTCTATATTTTTGTCAAACATGTCCAGAATGGTTCGAGTGGAACACTACTTTTCCATAATGAAAGATAAGGTTTTCTCTTGAGGTCTATCCAAAAAACATTGTTAAATGCGCATCTTTACAATAGAATGTGTGTATTAAAATTCAAAAGAAGATAACCCATAAAATAAGCCTTGAACAAGTAGCTTTTAAAATGACATTTATCTTTGAAATGCAATACAAGTACACTATAAAATATTAATGTCTTCTTTAATCTAAACTGAAATAATAATAATATATTTTATATTTTCACTCACATTAATTATGAGTGACTGGAATGATGTAGTTTTTCTCTTTTAGTGATTTTGCTTTGATATTCCCCCATTTCCTCTATATTTCATTATTCAATGATTAGGAATATCAAGTGTTGCTAAGAGTATGACTATTGAAATCTTAAGCTTATTGATATTTTATACCTATTTAAGTGTGTATATTTCTGTGCTGAAACTATGATCTGATATATGGGTTCTGCACACATTTAAAAATATTTGTCTTTAAAAAGAGCTGGATAATTTAAGACACTCCTTGAAAATTTTTTCACGTGTATGAGTTGAATATACACTGCAAATTGCTAGATAGTTAAATGAATATGAAAATGACACAAGTAAAACATTGGCTGAAATAAAATACTGGCATAATTGAAGTTCTATGCTCAAATCCATTAGAATTTCATATGAATCCCTTAAAAGAACCATCATCAAAATATCAATTTTGTACCTCTTGGAATTGTAAGCATAATGAAAATATTTTACTTACACACTTAACGTTATAAAATGCTATTGACATATCAATAAGAGTCTTGTTCCTTTATTTTGACGATCAATAACCCTCAATTAGTTACACACACACACACACACACACACACACACTATAGAATTCTGCTAGAAATTAGTAACAAAGAAACAATTGTGATTTTGCTAATTAAGAGAAAATTTTATGTCAAAAAGTCACTCATTTCGGTTTAAGGTCATTAAGTCACATAAAATATTTTCAGAATAGGTAAATAAATTAGGTACCAATTAGACTCTGTATCTTCTAGTATGAATAAACTCCTTCAAATTACATTCTTGTATTCTTCAACTGGCATGAGACAGCTATGCATATTGCTCCCCTTTTCTGTTTTGACCTGTTATTAGAGCTAGCATATTAAAAATGCACTACTTAGATATATAAAGTAATAACATATTAGGAAAGTGGTGAGTTGGAATGGTCACTGTATATAAATCTAACAAAGAGGCAATATAAAAGTATGAAAAGTAGTAAATGTGAAATTAGACTGACTGGTTGACATCCCTAACTGGTCCTTTACTATTTGTTACATAGTAAATTAATTTTTCATCATTGTTTCACATTTTCCTCAATGGTCAAATAAGAAAATAATATATAATCAATGGGGTTGTTGAAATGGTTGAGTGATACAACCTGAGATTAGTACAATAATTGGTATTTAGCAGATAGTTACACTTACTAAGTATTATTATTTGTAGTACTATTATTAACATTTTTAACTCAACTGGAGTATATTTGTACATTATTGTTTATCATTTTTATGAACAAGCTTGTTGATGGTTGGAGAATTGACACCTTTTAAAAGTGAAATATTTAAAATATCAATAATCATTTCCAAAAGCTTGTAAAACTTACAAAACAAGTAATATTTGATTATTTTAAAGCTTTGTTTCATAGAAAAGTTTGTCTAATATCATAATAATGATAATATTAATCATAGAAAATGGTACTTGTTTCTTGGATTTTAGTAGCACCTATTTGTATAATTATGCTCTCAAAATTGTGCTACTAAAACAAAATTTAACCTGTTTTCACATTTTAGACTATTAAATATTCTCATCATCAAACACTTATAAATAGCATATGAAAATGAATAAAAAGACTTTAGGATATATACTTTGAATACACAATCTGATTTAGTTAGCATAACTAAAAAAAATCTAAAAAAATAAAGTCTGTGCCCTGTTTCAACTTAAAAAGTATTTTACATGAAACCAAATGGTGACCAGTATAGTATTTATTTATTTTTTTGGGGGGGTTCGGTCGTGGGCCTGAACTCTGGGCCAGAGCACTGCCCTCAGCTCTTCAGCTCAAGGCTAGCACTCTACCACTTGAGCCACAGCCCCACTTCCGGCTTTTTTCTTTTTGCTTATGTGGTGCAGAGGAATTGAACCCAGGGCCTCATGCATGCAAGGCAAGCGCTCTACCACTGAGCCATATTCCCAGCCCCAGTATAGTATTTATAAGCTGAACAATAATCAATATTTCTTCTAATTTTTGGGGGGGTCCGGTTGTGGGGCCTGAACTCTGGGCCTGGGCTCTGTCCCTCAGCTCTTCAGCTCAAGGCTAGCGCTCTATCACTTGAGCCACAGTGCCACTTCCGGCTTTTTTCTTTTTACTTATGTGGTGCAGAGGAATCGAACCCAGGGCCTCAGGCATGCAAAGCAAGCGCTCTACCACTCAGCCAACTTCCCAGCCCTATTTCTTCTAATTTTTATATATTATGTTTTGGTATTTGCTAATGATAAGCCTGAATCCAGGTCTTTGGTCTATAACACTGTATAACATCTGAACAATTGAAATGACCTCAAGCTCCATAAAATGGTGTGTGGTGGTAGATCTAGTATACAAAATTGAACTTGTAATTCAAGAAGGAACTCAAAAGTGGCTCTTTCAAGAGACTCCCCCACCTCCAATGCTTATGGCTCTGTCCACCAGATGTCCTTTCAGCATTAAGAAGACATATTATCTTTTCATAACTTCACTCTAACATGCTTTAGTTCAAAGTTCAGTGCTGTCTGTATTTTTGATGGCATAGATTTGCCTTATTTCTTAACAACCGTTTCATTTCATTTTGCTCCTTTACAAACTCGGTCTAAATTGAACATATTTGCTCAAGTTCACTTTAAGTCACTGAAAAAGAAAAGAAATTTTTTTGTAAGTAGCACAGAAATTGCTGATTAAAAACACTGTGGCCCTATGACTTTTGCACCTAAAGTACTGTGCAACGAAGATATTCAGGCTTTTATTCTGGAGTGTTATGAGATCCTGAATAATTATGTTGGAGAAGAGTACAATTGCATCTAATTTATCAAGCCTGAAAAAAATTTGAGATTTTTAAACAATTGAATTTTTTTGTATTTCTCATCTAACCTCAATACCTGTAAGAGCCATGCAGAGCATTATTTACCAGAGCTAAGATATGGAACTAGCCCTGATGCCCCTCAGTAGATGAATGGATCAAGAAAAAGTTGTCTATATATACAATGGAATTCTATGCCTCCATCAGAAAGAATGACACTGCCTCATTTGTTAGGAAATGGAAAGACTTGGGAAAAATTATATTAAGTGAAGTAAGCCAAGTTCAAAGAAACATAGGTCCCATTGTTTCCCTTTTTTGCAATGGCTAGTACATGTCTAGGACAAGCAGAGAAGGTCAAAGGTATGTACATAGGATCATATGAGCTAATGTTAAGCAAAATGTACTAAGACAGAGATGCAAAAGATTTTTTGTTCTCTTTCTTGCTAATGTTATTAATGTACTTACAATGCACTATGTGATTCTTTTGTTTCTGTTGTATGTTCTTCCCCCATGGTATAACCCCTGTTTTCATTGGATTTGATTCCGGTGTTCTGCACCTTGTATAAACATTTTTGTAATATGGGGAGGGGAAGGGATATTGGGGAACACTTAAATGGAGATGCAGGCTGATCTATTGTGACGACAAGATGTACAGGACACTATGTTGAAAACGAAATTTACAATTTCAGGGTGGGAAGGGGTGGGAGGATTTGGGGAGGTGGGAGGGAAGTGATGGTAGGGGGAAAACAAAGGAGGGGGTAACAATGCTCGCTATGAAATGTACTCATTACTCTACTATGTATCTGTAAATCCCTCTGTACAACATTTTTACAATAAATATATATATATTAAAAATATATGGCACAAATAAATTGGAGAAGAGATACTCTGTCAAATGAGTGACTAGTAATCCATTGAATTGTTTGTTACTCTCAAATAAAACCCATAATTATTAATATACCAAATCTCAAAATTAGGTTTTTCAAAATTTAAAAATCATTCTTTCCTCATATCTACAATTTAGCATTTAATATATGTTTGGCATCCATTGTACTAGTGCCTACAATACTGAGAATGAAAATTAAACTATGCATGTATGCACAACATTTAATTGAGAGTTCTTCACCATTACCATGTCATCTTTTACAAGGATAAGAAGGTAGTTCCCTTACTAGAGAAAATGCTGAAGTGTTGATTACTTGGTGAGCCTCTTCCAGTGCATCCAAAATGAATGTGGTATGTACCATAATTATGAGAATTAAAATAGAATGCATAGTAGAATTATTAAAAATAAAATATATAATTTATTTTTATGACAGATTTACATTCATCTCCAGGATATTTTTGAAAACTATTTTCCAAACGTTTTCATGTACACAACTACTTTCTATTTCAGAATTTTGCCCTTAATATTTATCTCACAAATTCATTTTTCAAGAAAATTCCACTAATACCTACAGGGTGCATTACTCTCTTCGATGTCATCTCTTGATACTTGCTCTTATAATTGTCTTTAATGAGCTATGTAATCACTTGTTTATTTGAATCCTGTTGATTCTACTGTGAATTTCTTTTAGAAAAAAATGTTGTTTATTACCTAAGGCAATTTCACTCAATTTCTTACCTAGTGGCTGACACATTGTAAAGAAATAGATAACAATTCCTTTTTAAATATATTTTATTGTAAAGATACTGTACAGAAGGGTTGCAGTTACATGAGTATGAGAATGAGTCCATTTCCTATCGAGTATTGTTACCTCCTACTTTTTTTTGCCCCTACCATCCCTTCCCTCCCCACCTCCCCAACTCCTTCACCCCCACCCCGAAGAAAAGTTGTAAAGTTTGTTCTCAACACAGTGTCTTGTATATCTCATTGTTACAATGGGTTATCCTGTACTCTTATTCCCTTCCCCTCTTCAAATTAGAAAAATGTATGTACAAGATGCAGGGCATCATCAAATACAATGAAAACAGGGGTTAAACCATGGGGGAATAACATACAAAAGAAACAAAAAAAATCGCATAGTATATAATAAATACATTAAAAACAACAGTAAGAAAGATAAAACCTGTTGTGTTGCTATCTTGGGGTTCATTTCACTTAGCATCATCTTATTTGGTCATATGTACATATTTTTTTTACCTCTTCTGTTTGTCTTGCATTGTTGGTGGGAGTGTAAACTTATTCAATCACTCTGGAAAGCAGTATGGAGGTTATTCAAAAGACACCACATAGAGTTCCCCTATAACCCAGCAATCCTACTTTTGGACATTCACCTGAATTATCACAAACAAAGTCATACCAAAGCTACCAGCACAACCATGTTTATTGCAACATTATTTACCATAGCTAAGATATGGAACCAACCAAGACTAGTTATTTAAAGGTGAAGTCTTACAGATATTTTGTTGGGCTGGCTTGATTCCAAATGTTCTAAAGTTTAGAGGAATTGAACATAATGCTGGCTGTGAGTTTGTCATACACAGCCTTTATTGTATTGAGGAATGTTCCATGGATTCCTACTTTTTCCAGAGCATTCATCATAAAGGGGTGTTGGATCATGTCAAATGCTTTTTCTGCATCTATTGAGATAATCATGTGGTTCTTATCCTTGCTCTTGTTGATGTGATGAATTATATTAATTGATTTGTGTATATTGAACCAGCTTTGCATCCCTGAAATGAATTCTGTTTGATCATGGTGTATGCTTTTTATGATGAGTTCTTGAAGTCATTTGGCCAATATTTTGTTACAAAATCTTGCATTGATATTTATCCAAGAAATGGGTCTACAGTTTTTTCTACAGGGCCTCATGTCTACCAACAAATTTCAAATCATCTGTCATTTCTCACTTCATATATTCCCATCTCTGTGCAATAACAACAGATTCATTGATTTTTTTTTCTTGCATGCTCTGAATGCTCTTCTATCATGACTAAGATCAGTCTGTAATTACCTGATTACTTGTTTGCAAGTTCACATCTCCTACCCTCATGTGAATTCTTTGAAGGGAGGAAAAAATTATATTTGTCTCTGTATCCTCAAAGCCTACTAGCATGATATATGACTCAGATATCAATTACTTTATGAATAAATAAATGAATTTTGTAAATGATTTTTAGGTGGCAGTTTATCAAAGCCAACTGAGACATTCTGAGGATTTTGAATAAAAAATACTTTTACAAATTCATAGATTCTTTGAATACATGATATTCTCTAAGATTTGTTAGCAAGATAATTTTTAATTTTAATTTTTTGTGAACATACTTTACAGAGGGGTTACAATTACATGGGCAAGATAATGAGAACATTTCTTATCAAGCTTTGCAGCCTCTTCCTTTGTTTACCCTTCACATCTCTTCCCAGCCTCCCCCCGCCGCCCCACCC
>NW_012267296.1:4536353-4567419 GCF_000151885.1 Dipodomys ordii
GCTTTTTTTCTTTTTGCTTATGTGGTACTGAGGAATCGAACCCAGGGCCTCATGCATGCAAGGCAAGCGCTCTACCACTGAGCCACCTTCCCAGCCCTGTGGATTCAGTTTTAGATCAGTGATATTAAGTATATATTTTTATTTTCCTGTTGGCATTTGTATGACATCTTTTGATAAATGTTTTTTCAAGTATCTTTTTATATTGTTTTTATAAAAAAGAAAAATTATATATTACTTTAACTGGTTTATTGTACAATTTAATATTACATTATATTTTTTAAATTTTCTGTTTCTTTCAACTATTACTGCAAAATGATCAATATTTGAAATACAAACATTTGTTTTATTAAATTATTGCATTGCTATGAAAATGTGTACAATGCACATACATATTTATATATTTTTTCAATCTTAATACAATGAAAAGCAAATTTCTCCATTTGTTCTATCCTTGTTATTTCCCTTTTTATCAATAGTTTTATATAATTTCTGTTTCTTCCTTGAGAATTATTTCCTTTTGATCTAGGAATATATTCAAAATGGTTACTTTTAGCTGGTGATCTTTTGTAGAAAATTTCTTTTAATGCTTTTCCCTGTCCATGGAATGGGTTGCTTTTCTCTTTGCTTATAGCTTTTTGTTGAAAATGCTCCTGATTTTAGCATCCTAACTACTCATTCTATAAAGTTTTAATGTGGTGGTGCCTGGTTGAGTGTTCATTTATGTGTTATTAATTTTGCTGAATTGATTGTTTGTTAGATGTAACCCCTGTTATCTGACTTATTTTTCTTCTTTTATCTTTTAATCTAATCACATAGTAGTCAACTCTGAAGCAGCCAAATGATTTATTGAATTAAGATGGTTTTTAAGCTTTGTTAGTTTTTCATCTTCTGCCATGTGTGTCTGTTTTCACACATAAACATTAAAGACCTCTTTTTCAATTTAATGTGCTTATATTTGCCCACCTATTTATTCTAAAACAAATAGTTTGGGTTTTCTCTCTCTGATGGCTCCAGATGTAGGATATTCTTGGAAATATACTGTATTTTCTTTTAAACTTGCTGTGATGACTATGATATTATAGTTTAAGTCTGGTTCCCTTGATGTTTCCCTCTAACTCAGTATAGCTAAAAGATTACCAATATTCAATCAAAGGTTGTATTTAGGACCTTTGGACCAGTGAGATCTCCACCTATTTTGGTGGTCTTTGTGTGATTTCAGTAATAGTTCAATTGTATTCTACATTCTCATATAATCATTTCTGAGTCAATAAAGATTTACTTATGTGAAATGTTTGACTATTGACTTTGATCCATGTAAAATTGTTTTATTTTTGTGTCTTTTACTGATTTTCTGTCAAACTTATGATTGCTCAACATTTGGCATATTGCTGTTTTCTTAATGAATTTATATAGCAACATATTTCTTCCAAGATTGTGCTTGTTTTCAGAAATTCTCTTAGACATTACATTGTAAAAAAAAATCAGTTGTCTCGGGCATGCTTACACAATTTTTCATCCATTACTCTTAAATATCTGGCCTACTTCTCTATAGGGCCACGGTATATGACTAAGAGGAGATACACACAACAGCCAACTTCAGCATGCATGAAATTTCAACCCTGAGTGTGTGAAAAGAGGCTGCTCAATTTCTTTTGTTCTCATTTGGTAGATCATCTATTCAAAAAATAAGCTTGTGCAGGATGATTTTAGTCCTAATATATTCACCAGGTTCTACCTGGGAAATTTCTTATGTGATAAGTAATGCTGAGTTGTGAGAGAGAGATCAGATCTATTGTCATATCTGACTGCAGCAGACCTCTGGAAACATAAGCAGGAAAGAAAATAATGTAACTGCCTCACCCCCACTCCATATTATGGGATAGATTTTTCATAACAGAGCTCAGATAGAAGAAGTAATGGTAATAAATGGGTCAGATCTCAAATGCTATAGTTTCTCATTGTTCCTACTGGCATTACATAGATAATTTCCATTTACTATGTGTACTTAGGACAATTTCTAGAGATTTAAAATTTTGTCAGTCATGGGATTCGAACTCAAGAACTGGGTTGTCCTTGAGCTCTTTTGCTCAAGATCAGCATGCTATCCCTTTCAGCCACAGCTCCACTTCTGGCTTTCTGATGGTTAGTTGGAGATAAATGTCTCATAAACTTCCCTGCCTGGGATGGCTTTGAATCCAGACATTCAGATCACAGCATTCTGAGCAACTATGATTACAGAAGTGAATCATCAGAATTCCCCATAAATGATTTTTTAAAAATAATTTTCTTGTACTTTATTGAGAAGGATTTTAGCCCTTCTACTTTCTCCTTCATTCTAGAAGTCTTTACATCAGGTCATAGGATACTCTCTACTTGATCTTTGCTCAATATAGTGATTCAAAGAGACAAATGAATTATACCATCATTTTCTCAGAATTAATCTGCACATCACTTTGTTATTTTTCAAAGAATTGATCTTTCTATGTGAGAATTTAAATGCAATCAACTAAGAAGATCAACTGCAATAAGTCATATTAGATTCAATTTATGATGTTTAAAAGTATATTTTACATCAGTCAGCCTTTATTTTCTATTAAGGTTTTAGACAATTCAATGTGACATTCTTTTCTTCATTTACAAGCCAGTGTTATTCTAGCAATCAGTAAATTAGTGATTTTAATTTGGGTAATAATCCTAATATTTATGACTTTCATAAAATTATTGGCTTTTTCTATCCTATAGCAGGTAATGTTTAGCTGTAATACTTTACATCATTTTATTTACTCAAATATTTCACATAACACATCAGAACTGGACATGCCACAGGATTGGCTTTGAAATAATAAAAACATAAGTAACACAAATTTCCATATGACATGCTGAATGCCTTTGATTGCTTAGATGGTATGAGAATTAATTATAAAACAATACTCAGACTCCATGTAATTCCTTAGTTTTAATATGAAACAGACCTACTTGGCATTTAAAAATAGAACATGTAGATAAAAATATTATATAATGATAATAAAGAATTGATTAGTTTGGTAAAAGGGTATAAAAGTAGTGAAAGATAACTGTGAAACAAGACTATTTTATTATGCCTTACAAAATTGTAAACATATTTTCATTTTTTATTTTTGCCACATATTTATTATAACATTTGAATGTAAAATTCAGTTTTCAATAGTCTCATTTTATTCTTCATTTCTTTATGTACACTTCACATGGAAAGCATAGACAGAAGATTGAAGTTTTCAGAGTAATGTGCACCATCTAATGCAAATTAAAAGATAAAATCTGAACTGTGGCTAGATATAAATGTGATTTTCCTGTGGATGAAGAAAGAATTTTAAACACTGAGTATGTCATCCATTCTAATTTCAAAATTCTACAAAAATAGACTTTCTGATCAAACACTGAATGTATATAAATGATTTGTTTGGTTATCTAATATATTTTTATAAATATTTATGAGTCCATTCACATTCTTAATATGAAGTGGTTTATATTACAAATGTGTAGGTATTTCATAAGTGATGATAAGCCATATTTTAATAATGGTGAAGAAGTATATTAGATATATACTAATAACATATTCACTATGTAGAGAAGGATTGCATATTCTTTTCTTCTTATACAACAAAAATGAAAATAACATATTTACTACTATTCATAGCAGGTAATTTAGCATCCATATTTGTGCAACCTTCAAATCTATGATTTTTTTTTTTGTCGGTTGTGGGGCTTGAACTCTGGGCCTGGGTGCTTTCCCTCAGCTCTTCAGCTCAAGGCGAGCGCTCTACCACTTGAGCTACAGCGCCACTTCCGGTTTTCTAGTGGTTTATTGGAGATAGGAGTCTCACAGTCTTTCTTGCCCGGGCTGGCTTTGAACTGCGATCCTCAGATCTCAGCCTCCTGAGTAGCTAGGATTACAGGTGTGAGCCACCAGCGCCTGGCCAAATCTATGATTTTGTTAATGTCTATGATATCTAGAATCCATTATCCCTTCTCTCATTTCTATTATTCAATGGTCTAAAAGATAGTATAATTTATTGTTATGAATTTCATTATGATAATTATATTCCTTTTATTTCCAGAGCCATTAACATAATGACATCTTGCAGAAGTCAGAATTTGTATTATGCTATTTTGCACGATAATCACATTCTAGCTTTCAAATCAAATGATGTTCATGTTAAATCCACATCAAATGTTCAGAAGTATTGTAAAAATTTTAGGCCTACTCAATCTCTTGAACATAATGTTTTTCTAGCATATTTAACACCCACAGTGTCATGGAATTATCATTTTTTACAAGTCTTTCAATAGTAGTTTCTAAAACACTCAGCATGTTATGGTTAATCCAATAATTTTTCCTGCCCTCTGATTTTAGCTTTGATCATGTAGCAAGATTGGCCCAACAGGATATAATTAAATATGATACAAGAGGTTAAATTATTTATGTATGATTATGATTGAATTATTGTACCTCTTCTACTATCATAGAAATAACTTACATTAGAAAGCCATTGCTCTTTCAATCTGGCCCTTTATTAATACGTGTGGAGTACAAGTGAATTGGAAACTGCAATCTGGACCTATGTTGATCATACACCCATAAGTACAAAGTACTTAAAAGACTTTTGTGAGCCAAAGGGACTTTAAAATAATTTGTTATAGGTCATTATTATTACAGTAGCTAACTAATGAATCCCTTTCCCTTTCATTTCTCTATTTTCTTATTTCTAATTAATTTGGTCTTCATTGGTGTAACTATCCCTTTTCTCTACCTCATGCCAATAATTGCAACATTTAACTTCTTGATCCGATAACAAATGCAGTTTTATTTGTCATTTAAGGAAATCTTCATTGGAATTATTGACTTTTTTGTTTCCAATATCTTGCCTATCCCAAATCATACATTATATACTAAGAAGCATTAAATAATACACACTATACTATTAGTGCCCTATTAGGTATCTAAAAGAAATCTGAATTAGAAAGCACAGGTCATCATAAGAGTTTTCACTCAATAAATAGATTTGTGTTTACACACATATCTCTTTCAGAATGAAGTATGAAATATAGAGAAATAAAATGTTATTAAAGGACATAGAGAAACATTTTTTTAACTTTATGGGAAAGAATCTGGATGTTAGTTAATGCAAGGATATATAATGAAATAATGGTCCAGTAAAGTAAATACCTAAGCCATCTTCATCATGTAACTACAGACATTTTCATTAAAGAAAAGATGGTATGCACTATTCTTTTGGATTCCAAGATGGTTGAATAATATACCTGGCACTAACTTCATTCTCCTAAAAGAGTGAAAGCTGCAGTGATATAGATGCATTATTATATGATGGATATAGTCTTTCTGCAACTCCAAGAGGAAAATATTGGAAGCTTGTAACATTGACAGGCTTGGAAGGGCAGCATAGAATGTTAAATAACATGTCCAGGAGTAGGGACTCCAGCTTGCTATATGGCAGAAAACTACCATGTGCTGTGGAAATTGTGAGTAGTAAAATACTAGAAAACTATTAAATATTTCTTAAAAAAATAATCACAGGCTTAGAGATTAAAGAAACAATTTGGAATCTCTACAATAGATTGGCCTTGGGAAAGAAACTTATATTGTCTGCCTTCCAACTCCCAGATTCTGGCCTCTTGGATCTCATTACCATCATAACTTTTTATCCAAATTCATACAGCTCTAAAGATCAGAAATTATTGTATATTTCCATATTTGAGACTCCTGTATTAGCACAAAAGGCTGCAGATTCAAAAGTTCAACTTGACTGAGCAGAACAATTTTGGCTACTGTATTTAGCACATGCATTGTACTTTATTATAGGAGACAGGTATCTCAGCACAGAAGTGAATGGAAGGTATCATTGTCAAGAACTTCCTTTGAAAGCCGTGTCATAACCATTTGCTGGGACTGAGAGTGGATGATTCAGAGTGCTACCATGGTTCCCTACCATCATCTGTCTCATGTTGTGATGTCGTCTAATAGCATTACTGAGACTGAGCATGGGTACTATTCAGTGTCACTATAGTTTCCATCAGCCAACAACTTTCATATTGCTTGTAGGTGTATGCTTTCACCACTAAAGAACACTCTAAAAACATTCCATATTTGCCTATATTAACCGTCTCCTATAGCAGTTGTACGTGTTCCCATTCAACAGGCTAGATTGAGGAAAGGTACTTCAGACACATTAACAATTTTGAGACTGTCTGTGCCAGAGACCTTTTCCAGAAGCTGTGCTTTACCAGATCATTGAAGAAATATGTATCATCTTCTGAGACCACAAATTTTATTGCTAGTATTGTCAAACACGTGATATGAATCTATCACTCTTGTATACAAGAAAACTACCTATGGCACTGGAGTGATACAAATATATGAACTGTACCCCAAACTATTATTAATTGCAGCCAGAGAAGCCGTAGAGGTAACCAATAGAAACAAAAGACAACTTTGTACATCACAAATAAACCCTGGTATAAAACCTCCAGAAGGACCAATTTACTGTGAAATTGTGAGATAGAATTGCCAAAGAGGTATTTGGGTTGACTTCCATATCTTGGCTATGGTAAACAATGCCTCAGTGAACATGGATGGTCAGGCTGGTGGCTTTAGTGTAGTCTTGTTTGTGGTCAATAGGCTAGATGCCCAGAAGTGGAATTGCTGGGTCATAGGGAATTATTTCTCTCATTTGTAATAATCACAAAGTGCATATAAATCTACAAGTAAGTCCAATGGATAGTAAAAGAACAAATAATTATACCTGGACATAATTAATTAAACAGCAGTCTAAACATTCACACATTGAGAACAAAGGAGGATATTCTTAGGAGAAGATCACAAGGCTCAATACCTATGTGCATATGATCATATAAAATGACACTTATTGAAATGAACTCCAAGAAATGAAAGCAAGAGGTTTTTATTGTACTGATTGCAGTTATTTTTTCCTACTTTCTTTTTTTCTTGGGTTTATTCCTTTTGTTGTTTTGTTTTTATTTCTTTACCATTTGTATTATATGTAAATTTATCTGATTTGAGAAGGGGAAGAGGAAGTACAGAAATCATGAGACAAGCCAGGCTCTGGTGGCTCAGGACTGTAATCTTAGCTACTCAGGAGGCTGAGATCTGAGGATCACATTTCAAAGCCAGCCCAGGCAGGAAAGTCTGTGAGACTCTTATCTCCAGTAAACTACTAGAAAACAGGAAGTGGAGCTTAGCTCAAGTGGTAGAGTGCTCGCCTTGAGATGAAGAGCACAGGGACAGTGCCCAAGCCCAGAGTTCAAACCCCACGACCGACCAAAAAAAAACAAAACAGTGAGACAAATGGTGAACCAATTTTTCATGAAATCCATGAGACACTGTGCTGTAAAAGAACTATACAACTAAGGGTGTGGAAAGTTGTGAGGGGGAAAAACTGGGGAGAATGAGAGAGGGAGTGAAACTGTTCAAATGTAAATGTACTCATTACCTGACTTATGTAACTACAATCCCAATGTACACTATCTTTACATTATTTTTTTAATGATAGAGATAATTGTTTGGCCAGATACACAAATCTCCATGCTGATCACAAAAATGAAGAAATATTACATACATGAGGAAGTCAAAAGCAACAGGACCAAATAATGTTAGATAAAATAGGATTACTGGGAAAAAATGCAGATGCTATTCTTTATATAGACAAACCTAGAATCCACTAAAAGAATATTAGAATTGATAAATTCAGTAATGTTATAGGATGCAAAATCAACATCTGGAAGTTACTTGCATTTTTTTGTTACTGGCATTTTTATATAGCAATTAGACACTTGTTACACAATAATATCAGCAATAAAGATTCTTAAAAATGGAATTATGAAAGGACGCCCACTCATCATAGCTACAAAAACCTAAAATATATAAGAAAACATGTAACCAAGAAATTGCAGGTAGCTTTATATGGCCTTGTTTGTGATTGTTTGGGTAAATGCAGCATTATTCACCATAGCTAGGATATGAAACCAACCCAGATGTCCCTTAGTAGATGAATGAATCAAGAAAATGACACCACCCCATTTGTTAGGAAATGGAAAGACTTGGAAAAAATTATATTAAGTGAAGTAAGCCAAACCCAAAGAAACATAGGTTCTATGGTTTCCCTTATTTGCAATAATTAGTATACATCTAGGATAATCTTACCACACAAGCAGAAAAAGATGAAAACTAAGTACATATGACCATATAAGATAATGCTAAGCGAAATGAACCCCAAGATAGGGAATAAAAGGTTTTATCTTTGTTTTTAATGTACTATATGATTTTTTGTATGTTCTTCCACCATGGTAAAACTGTATTTGGATTCCAGTGCACTACCTCTTATATATACATTTTTCTACTTTGGAGAAGGGAAGGGAAATAATAAAATTCTGAAACAAGGAGACAGGTTGACCCATTATAACAATGAGATGTACAAGACACTATGATGAAAACGAACTTTACAACTTCGGGGTTTGTGGTGAGGGAGGAGTTGGGGACATGAGGAGGGAAGGGATCTTAGGGGAAAAACAAAGGAGGGGATAACATTGCTTGATTGGCAATGTGCTCATTACCTTACTCATGTAATTGTAACCCCTTTGTACAGTATCTTTACAATAAAATATTTTAAAAATAAATTGCAAGAGTTCTACAACGAAAATTATGAAACCAATGAATGAAGTGGAAGAGTATAGCAGGGATCTGGGAACAGCAGAACAGGGATGAGCAAAGAGCAGAGCCACAAAACAAAGAGGTGAAATGAGTCATCCTTGACACTCCCCTAAACACCCTCAAATTTCCATTTTTGTGGTTGTTACCTCAGTTTTTGTGGTGTCCTGCATCTTACAAATAGAGAAGAAGGGAAACCAAGTTGCTCGCATTATAAGAAAGCAGAATATTTTGTAAGGGAATGTACCCCATCCTTTCCTGTCTGTTCCCAGGAGCAATACAGAGCCCTAGAGATTTGGCCGATCATATTGCCAGCAAGGAGAGCATACAACCAAGACTCTGTTGGCTATACAGGAAGGTGCTGTGCACTGAAGAGGCCCGGGATGATTTCTGTTGCCCCCACAGAGTTGGTTTCTCCAATGAGAAACCTGATTAATTATGCATGTCCACTCTATTTGATTCCTATTTGATACAAGAGTGTGGGTAACTTTTCCTACCTACTACCTACCTTACTAGGAGGAAGATCTCTCCTCTCTGTTCATGATTATTGTAAGAGTTCATAGAATACCTGAAACTCAAGGATTAAATCCTAAATTTCCCTCCAGGTTTGGAGTACTGATATTCAAACAAGAGTTCCTTATCCTTGATTTTTAGACCCCCTTTCTGGTAAGAGATCAAATGACTAAATTGGGCATAACCTCAACAAACCGTGTAGCTCATGAGATGATCCTAGTAAAAGAATACTCAGAAATGCCTGCTGAAATGGATTTTCAAGTGAGCCCCTAAGATTGTTATGATGGAACTCCAGGAAAAAATTCACAGGCAAAAACTGTGAATTCTATTAAGATCTCTCTCAGGGATCTCAACAGTTCCCCCAATTAAAAATAGTACCCCTTAGCCGGGTAGCTCATGCCTGTAATCCTAGCTACTCTGGAGGCTGAGATCTGAGGGTCGTGGTTCAGAGCCAGCCTGGGCAGGAAAGTCTGTGAGGCTCTCATATCCAATAGAAAACCAGTAGTGGCACTGTGGCTCAAGTGGTAGAGTGCTCTCTGTGAGCTGAAGGGCACAGGGACAGTGCCCAAGCCCAGAGATCAAGCCCCACGACCAACATAAATAAATAAATACAAATAAAAATAGTACCCCTTAAAATCTAAGACAAAAGTGGTTACACTCTACCATACAGGATTTCCTTAAACATGGATTGCTAAACCATGTTAGTCTCCTTGACATACTCTCAACATGCCAGGTACAAGCTCAATGGAGAATATAGGATGGTGCACTATCTTGCAACTGATAAATGAAGCTGTGGTGCCCATACAGGCCTAGTGGCAGATCTATGTATCTTTTTTGCTCATATATACAAAATGGTTCTCTGTCTTTGGCTTAAAGGATAACTTCATTGATAGTCCTTTACACTTCACCCCTTATTCCACTGTGGTTTTGAATAGGAGGATTCCTACAGAAAGGGAAGACAACAGCATGCCTAGACTGTCTTGCTGTAAGTCCTCATCTGTTTTTCTGGGCTTTGGGCTAGGATTTAGCAAATATCCACCTACCTCCATATTTGTACCACTACCCGAGAAATTTTTGATTCCAACCTCATCAAAGTCCTTAATGTTATGGCTGTAAGAGACTACAAGTTTCAGAGACGTCCTGCTCCTCCGCCACTCCCTTTGCTGCCGCTTTAGCTGGGGACCCCGACCCATCCTCTCCCCTGCCCGATTCCACCAGCCACGGCTCCACCTAGGCCCCGGTCCCCCAGCCCCGCCTCGCCGCCGCCATGGCGGACCCTAAATATGCCGGCCTTCCCGTCATTGTCAGGAACGAACCAGATGTTTATGAAACCAGCTACCTACCTGAGGATGATCAAGCAGAGTTTGATGCGGAGGAGCTGTCAAGCACAAGTGTGGAGCACATTATTGTCAATTCCAATGCTGCCTATGACAAATTCCAGGACAAGAGAGTGGGGACAAAAGGTCTTGATTTCTCAGATCGTATTGGAAAAACCAAGAGGACAGGATATGAATCTGGAGATTATGAGATGTTTGGAGAAGGTCTGGGAGTGAAGGAGACACCTCAGCAAAAGTACCAATGACTGCTACATGAAGTCCAAGAGCTGACAACTGAAGTTGAGAAAATTAAGACAACAGTGAAGGAGTCAGCCACTGAGAAGAAGCTGACCCCGGTGGTGCTGGCTAAACAGCCGACAGCCCTGAAGCAACAGCTGGTTGCTTCCCACCTGGAAAAGCTGCTCGGACCAGATGCTGCGATCAACCTCACTGACCCTGATGGAGCTCTTGCTAAGCGCCTACTGCTGCAGCTGGAAGCAACTAAGAACAGCAAAGGGATTTCAGGGGAAAAGACTGCAAGTGGAACACCTTCAGATAGCAACCTTGTCACTTATGAACTACATTCTCGGCCTGAACAGGACAATTTCTCTCAAGCTGCCAAAGTTGCCGAACTTGAGAAGCACCTGACAGAGCTGGGGGCAACTGCACGCTGTGATCGGGATGCTCAGAATCCCCTTTCTGCAGGTCTACAGGGAGCCTGTCTTATGGAAACTGTAGAGCTTTTGCAGGCAAAGGTGAGCGCTCGGGACCTTGCAGTTTTGGACCAAGTAGAGGCTCGGCTACAGAGTGTCCTTGGAAAGGTGAATGAGATCGCCAAGCATAAAGCCTCTGAGCTGGTGCAGAGACTTGTTACCATCAAGCAGATACATGAGCAAGCCATGTTTGGTCAGTTTCTGACACACTTGGATACCATCCAGCAGATGATTGCTAGTTCTCTCAAAGATAATACCACCCTCTTGACCCAGGTACAGGCAACCATGCGTGAAAACCTGGCCACAGTTGAGGGGAACTTTGCCAGCATTGATGAGTGCATGAAGAAGCTAGGAAAGTGAGCACCTTTGGGAGGTGGAAAACAGGGGTAACCCTTGACTTTCTGAACACTGTTAACAACTTATATAGGGTTTTCCCTTCATTGTAACTCACAGCCCTATCCCATTTGGCACTGGAGGCAAGGGTTCTTGGATGTGGGGTTCACACCCCTCCCTTGATGAACACAGAGTGATAGCTGGAATGCATTAAACGTGGTCTCTTCTTAGGCCCAGGGGATGAGGACATGGGTCCAGTTATATGCTGGCTCACATCTTCTAATACTGCTTTGCCTGGGGGAGGATTGTGTCCTTTCCTCCCAACAGTTTCTGTGGCTGACTGTAATATTATACAACTTTCTGACCATTAAATGCTGTTGTACTCTGTGTGGCCTCTGCTGTTTCTCAGGGAAGAAGCAGCTCTGAGACAGAGACATACAAAGTCTCATAGTCTAAGCCACTACTACAAGAGACAGATTTCAGCTGTAACGTGTTCTTACTAGAGAACTAAATAAAAAAAATGAGTACAGAAAAAAAAAGAGACTACAAAGTTTCAAACAAAAAGATCCAAATTCCACCAAAAGATAATGGAATAATTTGGGTAATATTGAATATGTATCAGACTATCCTGATAGTCTTCTCTAAGGCCTTTTCTGTACAGGATGTGAGAATTTGAGGTGCCTAAAATACCTCTTAATGAGATAATTCCCAGGTTTGCTTTTCCTCTGACCCTTCAGAGTAATAATGGGCCTCAATCCACATCTAAGATTACTCAGGGAATAATGCAAGCATTGTAAATCTCCTACTTTTTACGTACTTCCTGGAGACACCAGCACAAGATCCAATCAAATCCTAAAGTAGATATCGGCCAAACTCTTTTCAACAAACTTAAGAAAAGTGGCTCATATAGTTACCTATACCCCTAACAAAATACAAATTACTCTTAGACCTAAAATCCAATTGAGTTCTTAGGAGATTCTCTATCAGCCATTTCATTCTAATGTCCAACTAGTAGTTTCAGAGGTCAGAGAATTAACAAGATTTATAACACACTTGGGACAAATCCAGAGGCCCATAAAAGATCTTAGGATAGATTTTTCTGTTCCTTAGCCAGAAAGGAAACTTCAGATAAGGCCCAGAGACCAAGTGCTCATCTGTACCTAGAAGATGGCAAATCTCCAGGACCAATTGTATTCTAAATGGAAGGAATCATATCTAGTAATTTTGGCCAAACCTATGTCTGAAAAGATCTAGGAATGAATAGTGAGATTCTCCTTTATAAGTAAAGTTTCAAAAAAAGGTAGCCCCCCCTGATGCATGAACGCCTGAGCACAGAAATAGTCCTGTGAGTCACTGCATGATTTGAAATTTACCTACAAAAATAAAAGGCTAGAACTCTACTGCCTCCAACCATCTACTTTTTCAGATGACTGCTGGATTTAGGCTACTGATTGTGTTTTTCTGATTAGTGTACAAAGAGTTGTGTTCTACCCCAAGGATAGAACCATTTGGGATGTCATTTCAATTATTCATTCCAATATTCCCCTTGATTCTCATGGAGATGTCAATGGCTAAGACCCAAATCCATGCTTGTCCTTATCAAGGGATTATATCCTCACCAGGTCTTAGATTTATTTTCAAAAGCTAACTTTACCTACAATTTGACTGTTGGACACATGTGGACTACTTCTCAGAGGAAATAGGAGTGACTTTCCAATTAATTTCAAAAGGTGGGAAACAGCAGAGGCCAAATTCTCACTAAAGTCAAAACATGGAAAGGATACCCAAGATCACAAAGGAGCTCTTTAATACCAACAGAAAAGGATGGTGAAGAAAATCTAAATTGTTATCTAAGTTTCAATAGGAATTTGAAAGCTTCTGGGTTTACCAAAAGACAGGGACCCTGGTGAATGGAGCAATATTTGAAAATGTAGAGCATTAGAGTCAAGCCACTTATCTGTCTAAATGTTAATAGAATAAAGGGAATCTGTTGGGTTAACTGGACCTCTCTCAATGTAACCTTACCATCATAGTCACAGATGATCTCAGAGACAGCCTGGAAACTTTTACAAGGTAAAGAACATCGGTCAAAGTTGGAATACCCCCACATAGTTCATAAACATTACTTGCACCTCATGCATCTGAGAAAAACCCAAGAATAAGAATTTAGCACATGTGCAAAATAGCCTAAATTATATAACTTACACCTGTCAGTCAAAACACATAGTTAGATGTACTGTTTCCAATAAGGGAATGTCCTGAAACTTACCCTTTGAGCATAAAAAGAGTAGCTAGCCAAAACCACAAGAGACACCATTCCCTTAACTATGTAGTCCTGCTTTTGGATAAACTCAGCCACTTTGCAACCATGGCTCTTGTCTGTGGGATAATTTTTTTGTATATTCTTTTTTTTCTTTTTTTATTGTGAAAATACTATACAGAGGGGTTACAATTACATGGGCAAGATAATGAGTACATTTCTTATCAAACATTGTAGCCTCCTCCTTTGTTTCCCCTTCCCATCCCTTCCCATCCTCCTCCCACAGCTCCACCCAATCCTCCTCCCCCCCCCCACCAAAGTTGTAAAGTTCGTTTTCAACATAACAACTTGTACATCTCATTGTTGCAATGGGTCCACCTGTATCCCTATTTAAAAGATTTGTTTTTTCCCTTCCCCTCCACAAATTATACCGACATCAAATGCAGTGAAAGCAGTTCCTCCTTGGGATGGGACATACAAAGCAACAAAGAAATAATCTTATAAATGTGTTAGAAGCAATTGCATGGGAAAAAAAACATTTGAATACATATCTTAGGGTTCATTTCCCAACATCAACTTATCTGACCTTTTCTGCTTGACTCAGACATATACTATTATTCCAGACAAGAAATGAAACTGAACTAGACTTTAGCTGGAACAAGAAGCTACAAAAGAAAAAAAACCCAGGTTCATGGAATAGAAGAATTAGTATATTGTAAATGTTTACATTACTTTATGCAATGTAAACATTTAGTGAATCTCAAAAAAAAACAATAAAATTCTACAAAAAACTAAAAAAAATCTAAAATTCATATAGAAGTACAAAGGTCCCTGAGGAGGAAAAATAATGAAGCTGAAGAAACATGATACCAAACTTCAAAATATAACACAAAACTATACTAATCCATCATGATGGTGTTCACATCAAAAAGGAACATAAAATGAAACAAACCAGTGTCCAGAGATAGCCTCAGGCTTTTACAGCCAAATGATCTTCAAGAAAGCTGCTAAGAACATGCATTGGAGAGAGGGTAATCTTTCAATCAATGATACTAAAAAGCATTAAGTATCTAATATGAAGAAGAATTAAAACTAGACTCCTATTTTCTTGAAATCCATTTTCTGAGGACAGCTTTAAATGCAGTAAGGATTTTAGTTCAAGATTTAAAGGTATGAAATTACACAGGAAATTAGGATAAACAAAGGATTCTAGAAGGAAGCCTAACAATGCAATAGATGAGAATAAAAATATAGAAATGGTTTACATCAAACTAAAAGGTTTTAAAACATTGTTAGCAAGATTGTCTATCAAGATGTTGATATCAGGATATATAAAGAACCACAAAATCTCAGTTAAAACAAGAGATAATTTGTTTAAAAATGGGGAAAAATCTAAACATATTCTCTAAACATAGCAGAAAATTGCAATTAAGTATATGAAAAATACTCAACACTAGAATTATATAGGAAATACTAAATCAGAATCACAATAGCTTTGGCTTAGCTTCAGTAAATCTCACCTCTATCAAAAATAAGAAATGAGCTGGGTATTGGTGGCTGATGCCTGTTACCCTAGCTACTGAGCAGGCTAAGATCTGAGGATCACAGTTTGAAGACTGTGGGGAACACAGGCAGCAAAGATGGCCCTGAGAGGAAGTTGAGTGGACAGAGCCAGATTTGTTTAAGTTCAGGGTGTAAACAACTCAAGGAAGCTTAGGTGCATGATGAGGTGTGGCCTTTACAGTGATTGGTTGGTTCAATTTCCTCGCCTCCCACACAGTCTTTTGCTTTAAAATGGACATACTGTTAATAAACAAGTTCCTGCTTGACTTGACTCCCCACTGCATCTGATTGTCTCCTGGGCTAAGGGAGGCTGGGGAATGGGCGAGCAGCCACACTTACCTTTCCTCAGACCCTGTCCGTCTTTCGTAGGAAGGAAGAAGACCTGACATCTGGCGCCCAATGTGGGGCATGAAAGGAAAAGAAACCGGCCGAGGTTAAGTGGTCTCTCAGGGTAAGTGAAACCCTTAGCATGGGTAATGCTATTTCACAGAAGAAGGAGGAGAAGGCAACAATAGGTCTAGAAGGAGTAATGGAGGACTTGGGAAGTGAGAAGGAAAAGGAATGGGTCAAATTCGAGCAAAAATGCACTGAAACATGTACAGTGGAAGTCAAAACGAGGGTGAAAGTTACTCCCTCTGACTCAGGTGCCCCTGATGGTCCTAGGCCCCCTCTCTATTCCCCCAATTGGAGGGGTGGTATGGTGCCCTACACAAACTGCGAGAGGGACTTGCAAGACATGGACCCCTACCAACCTTCCATGGAGGGGCCAAGGGCTGGGGAAATAATCTACTCAGAGGCCTACCCTGGAAAGGAAGGGCAACCCAGGAGTCCAGACGCTAGGCCACAGGATTCGCTTCCCCATGCTTTTTTGGTCAATCTGGCACCAGGAGCTAACAGGTCCTTTGAATGATATCCATGGGAAGCTAAGGATCTTAAAGAGCTCCGCAAGGTGGTGGCAGAAGTTGGTCCAAACTCTCCTTGAGCCCAGACCCTATTACAGGACATTGCTTATCACCCATGTGTCCCTAAGGACTGGCTGAATGGGGCCAAAGCTCTCCTCACTAGTTCTCAGTTTATTAAATGGTGTGCTTTCTTTAAGGAGGAATGCAGAGTGAGGGCTGAGAATAACCGGCAGGCTCAACCCGAGATACCTATTACTTATGCCATGTTAGGGGAAGGGTACTCCACTGGTGTCCAACAGGCCACAATACCTGGCCCGTACTGTGACCAGCTTCCTGCATAGTACAAACTGGATGATGGGCTTACTGAGTCCCCTATAGCAGGAGTGAGACAAAAACCAGGTGAGCCTCTACCTGATTTTATAGTCCAAGTCCAACAAAGCGTTCACCACAAGCTGCCGGCAAGGAACCACCGAGATCAGTTTGTAAAGCTACTGGTTTGGGAAGCGATGAATGCAGACCACCACACAGCCTGCATGGGATTGAGAGAGAGTTCCCTGAGCAGATGGGTGCTGGCCTCGTAAGATGTGGGAACACAACAGCACCAATCCCAATCATTAGCTTTAGCTTTACAGTCTCAGACATCTGCAATGACTGAGGCTATTACCCAGGCACTGGCAGCCCAGGGCAGAGGAACTCCAAGACCATTGGGGAGAGGGACTTGTTTTCAATGCGTGCAGGAGGGGCACTTTAACAGGGATTGTTTACAGCAATCCCCCACCAACCAGCCCAGAGGAGCCAAACCGCCCCCTACACCCTGCCCCAGGTGCAGTAAGGCATACCATTGATAAAAGGATTGTTGATCCAAGTTTGATTTAGATGGGAAGCCTTTAAACTAGGGGAGAGGCATCCTCCAGCCCCATTAACTCAAGGAAGGACACCCTCTGCTGTGAGGATCAGGCAGCCTCGTGGCAGAAGGACCCAAGCCCATTGGACCTTCCCCCTGGTGGAAGGACTCCAACCTAAAATGAGTATTCTCATAGGAGGGAAGTGATTTCACTGCTTAAATGACACCGTGGCAGATCGAACCATACTCAGGGAGGAGGAAGTGCCCTTGGACTGGAATCTCACACACTGGTCCCCAATATTGGGGGTAGGGTGCAACTCCCAGTCCAAAGAGATGCTTGCCCTTATAAAATGGACTAGCCCAGATGAAGAACAGGGAAAGATATGCCCTTTAGTGGCAAAAACCTCACTGCCAATTTATTAGGACAAGTCATGCTAAGACAAATGGATGCCATGGTCACTACAGACCATCAAGCATCCTATGATGATATCCTGGATGGGGAAGAAGCACAAAGGCTTAAACAGGATCTAGAGGGAGTTAAGGAAAAGGATGTTTTTAACTTTTAGAACTATAGAGAAGAACATAGGGGACCCACACGGGTGCACCCCCAATCCTAAAGGTCATAGCCCCCCAAGTATCTCCCATTAGGTGGAAGCCAGGAAGCCCAATCTGGGTGGACCAGTGGCCATTGACCAAACCTAAACTTCTAGCCTTCCACCTTCTTGTGGAAGAACACATAAACCTTGGGCACATAAGCCCTTCTATGAGTCCTTGGAACACACCCATATTTGTTATTCAAAAAGCCTCCTGGGCTTGGCATATGCTCCTAGATCTATGTAAGATAAATGAAAGGATGGAGCTAGTAGGAACACCCCTAAGAGGCATTCCCTGGACTCCTGCTATACCTTCAGAATATACCTTGGTTGTGATTGATATTAAAGATTCTTTTTTTCTATCCCCTAGCGTCCAGATGACTGTGAAAAATTTGTTTTCTCCATCCCTTCTCTTAATTTTTCTCAGCCTGATCAGAGGTTTGAATGGACGGTGCTACCACAGGGAATGGCCAATAGCCTGACCTTTTGCCAACAATACTTGGCCACACTTTTAAGGCCTGTGCTGGGTTCAGATACCTCCCTTGCCTATGCCTACATTGATGATATAATTCTGGGGCACCAAGACCTGAGATGCCTGGCCCAGGTTCTCGCCATATTAAAAAAGGGGGGTTTCACCATACTCCTCAATAAAATTCAAAAGGTACCTCCTTTTAAGGTGCTCAGAACCCACCTGACCTTGGCTTAGGCCAGCCCCCTTAAACCTTTGCTGGATATTCCAGCCTCTCTAACCTTAACCCAACTTCAGAGTCTTTTAGGGGAAATCAATTGACTGTTGCCATGGGTTTCTGTCCCTAAAGTTAGTCTTGTGCACTTATTTGCCCTACTAAAAGACAGTATGCCCCAAGAAGTTATTACAATTACAGATAGCCATCGGACAAAATTTTTGCAGTTCCAAAAAGCCCTAAATGAAGTTTCCCTGAAGAGGTATTCTATTTTTGAGCCATTTTCCCTTTGGTTGTTTGCAGGTGTTACACTGATTTCTGCAGCTCTAACTCAAAGTGGGGAGCCATTAGAGTGGGTTCATACTCCCCTGGGGGGCACACCTCGGGTGTACTCTCAGGCAGACCAACTTGCAGATGCTATTGTCAAGGGAAGGACCCAAGCCCAAAGGCATTATGGCCTTGACCCTCACTCCATTTTTTTTCCTTTTCTGATGGCAGACATTGAGTGGCTCACTCGAGCCAATGCTCGTCTTGCTCTCTCCTTGGAGGGGTTTCTAGGCCAACTTGACTGCCATTATGGGCCATCCAAATGGACTGTCATGTTATGGTGACTTCCCCTCAAAATGTCTTCTCTATTTTCTCCTACACCTATTCCTGGCGCCCTCCATGTTTTTACTGATGGAGGTAAAGCAGACTCTGCGTACGCAGCCTTTGAGGAGCAACAAAAGACCCCGAGACAACAAAGGGTCAACACAAAATAAAGAAATGCTGGCTGTAATTATGGTCCTTCATGACATTCAAAAACCCTTTAATTTGTATTCTGATAACCTATAAAACAAAAAAAGGGGAGTTAGCCCCCATATAAAGTTACTGATAGCTTTGTTTACCATTAACATTTTAAATTTTTCAAAAGGGGCAACTGAATCCAGATTTCAGAAGCACTGGAGACAACTAAACCCTAAGCCCCAAATGAAAGTCAGGTGGAAGGATCCCATGAAACAACAATGGAGAGGACCTGACCCCTATTTAGTATGGGCAGGGGATTTGGATGCGTTTTTCCCATAGGGGAGACAGCCCCCATTTGAATTCCTGCCAGGAATCTTAAGTTTTTACCTATCTCCTCTATACAGGAGGATACCCAAGGACAAGCCAACCAATAAGGAAGAAAAACTGCTATGGTGGCTGAGGCTTGTGTTTAAAAGAGGAAAGCCAGAAAGATAACTATTAACCAATCCCAAGGGCAACCAGCCCTTGAGAAACTTTTATGTTCTCTTACAATTGCAGATGGTGATACTCCAGCTGTTAGCTGTCCTGACCCTCCCAGTCCTGGCAATGGCCCTACAGAATAAACATCAACCTCAACAGGTGACCTGGGCAGTGATCAGTGCTGGCAATGCAGAAATAATCAATAGCACCACAAGAGAAGCTGTGCCTTCGACTTGGTGGCCTGACCTTCATTTTGATCACCACCCTATGTCATTATGTATGGACTGTTTAATACTTCTGTAGGAGCTAATTATTTTATTGTTACCTGCTCTAATTTTTCTTTTACTAATTGCTTGTATAGCAGCATTATTGAATCCATACTTATTGTTAAACAACCAACTTTTGTTATGCTTCCACTTTAGATCTTTTTCAACCCCACAGGCAAATAGCTGGATTAGAACAAGCCCAACCTCTGGAATCTGAAGTGGCAAAGACTGCTATCCCATCGTTGACTAATGTTAAAGGACTGGTAACGACATTTCCTGGCCTGGTAATGTTTTTGCTGATGGTTTTTCTATGCCTTCCTTGCATTATACATGCACTGCAAAACTCTTATGAGCTTAGCCAGCTAGTTACATAAGATCAAGCTCCAAGTGAATGAATTTCCCCTGAGAGGAATCACAGCCAGAGACTGGTAAGAGAGGGTGTCAGTATGACCAACCTAAAACAGGGCCTTCAGCTTCGCTCTGAAGAAGTTCCCGAAGATGGGTAAGGCAGACAAGGTGATCCACCCAACCTAAGACAGGCAGGTTCACTTCTTTAAACAAAGACAGGTTGTTGGGAGCTGACAGTAAAGCTCAAAGGTCATCTTGACCTCTGTGCTTGCTTAAAGGCACATACAAGGAACTGGCTTACTTAAAAACCACCAGGTGCCCAGGATTGCTTTGCTATGTCTGCAGTTTGTTTTAAATTTTCCTTGTTTTTCTGGACTATAGTAGAATGGCCTGAGTGTGGGGGCCCACGAGGATGCACCATGCCGCATGTATTGAACTCCCAATACCCAGGCTGCTCCCAGGTTCTGAAGAGGATGAACTTATGAGATACTGACTTTTACATATGCCCAGGAATTAATTGAACTGCTTCGGACATTTCTAACTGTGGTGGGACTGATGATTATTATTGTGCTAGGTGGGGATGTGAGGTAACTGGGATGGGCTCTTGTATGATGCACAAGGACCTTCCTTATTCTTGTTTGATGAATCTTGGACCCAGACTTGCTTCAAACTCCCTGCCTGGCCAATGCTATTCTTACCAATGTAATCCTGTTAAAATAACCTTTACAGAGGAGGGGAAAAGGATAACTAACTGAGAGGTGGATTTGCCATTAAAACAAAAAGGGGGAATCTGTGGGGAACACAGGCAGCAAAGATGGCTCTGAGAGGAAGTTGAGTGGGCAGAGCCAGATTTGTTTACCTTCAGTGCAAAAACAACTCATGGAAGCTTAGGTGCATGATAAGGTGTGGCCTTTACAGTGATTGGTTGGTTCCATTTCCTCCCCTCGCATGCAGTCTTTTACTTTTAAAAGGACATACTCTGTGTTAATAAACAAGTTCCTGCTTGACTTGACTCCCCACTGCATCTGATTGTCTCCTGGGCTAAGGGAGGCGGGGGAACGGGCTAGTGGATGTACTTACCTTTCCTCAGACCCTGTCCATCTTTCATGGGATGGACAAAAACCTGACAGAAGACAATCTGGGCAGGAAAGTCTATGAGACTTTTATCTCCAATTAACTACCAAAAAGTTGGAAGCAGGGCTGTAGCTCAAGGGATAGAGTGATGACCTTGAGCAAAAATGTTGAGGGACAGTGCTCATGCCTTGAGTTCAAGCCCCAGAACTTGCACCAAAAAAAGATATTAATTGTTTGCTGGGATGGGGAGAAGATGAAACCCATGTACATTGTTGGTGGGAAAATAAGAAGTAAATCCATTAGATAATAGTATGGAGTTTTTCAATAGATTAAAACTAGAAATCTTATGCTATTCAACAATTCAATTTCTGGGTATGTATCCAAAGGAAATAAAATAAATAAGTTGAAGAGATATTTGCACTCAAATGTTCACTACAGCATTATTCATATCACTAAGAAATACAAATTGGAACTGCCTAAGAATTGATTAATTAAAAAATGAATAGAATAATAGTCACAAAAATGCAATCCTATTATTTGCAAAAATATGGACTAATCTTGAGACTATTGTGTTAAATGAAATAAATAAGAAAGACAAACAACAAATGATCTCATTAGTATGTAAAGTCCAAAATGTTAACCTCACTAGAGTTGAGAGTAAGAATGTTGGTTACTAAAGGCTGTGGAGAGTAGGAACAAGCAAAGAATCAGGAAAGGTTGATCGATGCATATGGAGTTAGAGTATCATTATAATGTGTGGAGAGGAAGGGAAAAATCAAATTGTTTAAATGGGGATACAGGTGGACCCATTGCAACAATGAGATGTACAAGATGTTATGTCAAAAATGAACTTTACAACTTTGGTGGGGGGGTTAGAACGGGAGGCAAGAGGGGGAGATGGGAAGGAATGGGAAGGGGAAACAAAGGAGGAGGCAACAATACTTGATAATAATTGCACTCATTACCTTGCCCATGTAATTGTAACCCCTCTGTACGGTATTTTCACAATAAAAAATAAATTAAAAAAAAAAGAAAAAAAGAACAAGTTATTTTGTACTATTCTCTAGTAGGGTGGCTACAGAAAACAATTATATATTTTGCATCTTAAAAAGCAGATGATTCAATTTGCTAATTTTAGAATAGAAATTGGCAAGTTTTTCAATCAGCTTGAAGTTGAATTAATTTCTGTTATTTTACTATTCTGAATGTCAGTTATCACTTCTCCTATGAACTGACAATGAGAATAGATAATTTTCTACTTCCTTAATATTGCTACTTCTGGAACAAAATGTTGATTATTCATTAGCAATACAGATTCTCCAGATTTGAGGGATCAAAATATCTAGGCTCTAGCTTAGGAAGCTGCAACTTTCACAAGCTTTCCAAGTTATTGTCTTATACTAGTGTATGAATACACACTTTCCTAAATCAAGAATAAGTACTATAAAGAAAAAAGATACATTAAAACAATTACTATGTGTTTTTTATTTGTGTTTTCCCCCCTGTGGTTTATCCTTTGTTGTCACTGTATTTGATTTTGTTATCCTGGGTATTGTATATACGTTTATCTGAATTAGGGAAGGGAAGGGGAACAACAAAATGGTAAGACAAAGGACAAAGGGCAACAGTGATACTCACAAGACAATACATTGGAAATGAACTGTACAACTTGGGGGAGGAAAATAAGGGAGGGGTAATAAGTTCCACAAGAAATGTACTCACTGCCTTACATATGTAACTGTAACCCCTCTGCACATCACCTTGGCAATAAAATTTTAAAAAGGAAAAGAAAAAAGATGCTGGGGATTAGAGGAAGATGGCTTTTCTGCAGCAAAAGAAAATGAATAAAATGCACAGGGATAAAAGTGACATCTAGGGTTAATATGTGAATAAAAATGTTATATAGCAATTAATATAAACATTAATATGTAATTAAAATTTGCTGAAAGTAGATTTTATAGGTGGTCACATCAGAAAAACAAAGTATAAGAAATGTTAAGTATATGATTAGCTTGATTTTTCTAATAATTTCATAATTATGTATATGTAAAATATATGTAAAATTTTCCACTTCAAACACATATAATTTAATTGGTCAGTTGTACCCCAACAAAATTGGGAAAAGGCTTAAAAGAGAAGGAAAAAATATATAGTACTCAAAACTCACTGAAATAAAAATGCATCAAATATTCCTGTTAGTTGTAGGATATTATTTCACCTCTCCCTGTTCATAATTTCTGTTTATTAATATAGATCAATATGTAATCAACATAGATTCCATATAAATTATTCATAAAGAGTACAACAGCTTGTTACTGGTGTCTAAACCTTGTTTTCAAGTATTTGTTTGTATCTAGTCACTTCTCTATTTTGAGGTGCTGATAAAGATCTGATTTCTACAATGTACCCAATCTAATCATTTAAAGGCAAAGAACAGGGTAACCAGTCATTATAAGCTAAAGTGTCTGAAATAACACAGTTTTTCCATAAACAGAGAACCTAGAAAACTAAAGGCACCTCATCCATCTTCCCATGCATATGCCACCTCTTAGTGGTCTCCTTTGCTATTATCTTGTTAATGAGAACAAACTTCTCTGAAGTCTTATGCAAGTCCATTTTCACTTGGAACTTTAACCAAGAAAGATTTCTGCTTTTTATGTACCCAAGAGTTATCTTTATCTTATAAAATATAACGACAGATCTAAGCCTTAATGTTTTCATGTGAAGAGTCTGTTAATCATCATCACTCAAAACCATGTTCATGTCTTGAGTACTATAATTAATAGTAAAGAGAAAATTATTCTGAGAATAATTTGTAGTGATTCTAGTAAGCAAGATAACACCTCATCCTTATCAGTCAGCATGATAAAATAGTCAAAAGAACAAATATCCTGTTAACAATGTTATAATATCAAAGTAGCCTTAATTGGCATTAATAGTCAAAGTAGATTTTCACATAAAGAGTATATTTTAAGTAAACTTAAGATATTCCTACCTAACCAGGGATATCATTTCAATGTATACAGTAATATATGCAGTGTATACAGTGTACAGTAATTGATTGAATATGAAATTCATACTGTTTTTCTAAACAATATTGCACTGAGCATTTTGTTTTTTCCAAGTTTAAAAATAAACACAATAGATTGAGGAAAGAATAAGACAGAATTTCTCTCCACGATTTCACTATCCAATAGGAAATATAGAAAAACAAATACATAATGAGCATAAAGTTTGCTAAGCTAAGCACGATGCCAAGATATAGAATGACTAATGTCTTATTTTGGAGATTTTTAATGAAATAATAGTGGGGCTGAAAAAATTCAGAAAATGACATCTTGAAAAACTGAAGCATTTCAAGCAGGAAAAACATAGTACATTAGAAGGGCCAAATTTTAAGATATCCTTAGTAACTCACAATATCATACAACTAGCTCATATGAAAAAAACATAAAATGTAGAATATTATCTTTTTAGTCATTTAAAAAAGTATTTGAACTTAAAAAACATTGTTTACTGTACTAGAGAATGTAGGAAGTCATTGCATGCAGCAGGTTAATCAAATGCCAGCTAAAAATGACTTATTTTCTATTATAGAACTGAATTAAGTCCAAATAAAAACAATTTCTTTACTATGTGAACTATTTACTAAATTGTTTCAATTTTGGTAGATTTAGGGGCTTTAAAATAAGTAAATCAGATTTTATTCTTATATAGCTGGTTTGTGTTGCAAAAGTCAGGATATGTAAAAATTATCAATGATTTGTTCTTTGTTTTGCATTTTCTTGAGGAATTAATAGAAAAAAATGCAGAATTTCTGAAAAAAGTCACTAAACAGAGAATTGCAAAAGGTAACATGTGAATCACTCCTGTGTATAAGTTGATTTTTCTGAGTTTATTAGAAAACACTAGTCATATGTTAGTCTACTCAGCTTTGTGAATGAACATCTCTATTTGTTAAATTACTAAAGCAAATGCTTAGAACAGCCCAACTGCAGTGATTGTTGACTTTAAATGTAAATTGAGATATAGCCATTAATGACTAATTTTATGCATCAACATCACCTGGTTAATAAATAAGACATTTGTGTATAACCTAAAGTGTCTGAAATTATACAATTTCTGTAAGAGTAACTCTGAAATATATTAATATTCAGTGTGCTATGTAGAAACTATAACTTCCACAAAATTGGTAAGCATGAAATAGTCCATTGGGAAGTCTAGATTAAAAAAAATAGCAACAATGAGATGTACAAGTTGTTATGTCGAAAACAAACTTTACAACTTTGGTGGGGGGAGGGGGAGCGGGGAGGATTGGGTGGGGGAGACAGGGGGAGGATGAGAAGGGATGGGAAGGGGAAACAAAGGAGGAGCCTACAATGCTTGATAAGAAATGTACTCATTATCTTGCCCATGTAATTGTAACCCCTCTGTACAGTATTTTCACAATAAAAATAAATAAATAAATAAATAAAATAGTAGAAGGTTTCATTCTATTTAGTTTCTGGGTCACTTCCTGTTAAATCCCCTATATATCTTTGTTTATCCTACTCGTTCTATTTTTCTGTCAAAACTTGATGAAAACTCATATTTCTCCCTGTCAGTGGATTTACTTCCTATAGTTTTATGTATCTCTGGTCAACCAAGATCAAAAATATTAAATAGAAATCTCAGGAAAAATGATTCATTAATTTTAATGTGTGCAACTTTTCTGAGCAGTATAATGAAATTTTTCATTCTTAATATCCCTTGTGGCCAGTATGTGAACCATTTCTTCATATAGTGCATCTATATTTATACACTTAGTACCACTAATTAATATCCAACTCTCCTGTCAGATCAACTGATATAGTATCGCAATACTTGTATGCAGATATCTTTACTTTACTTTGTAATAACTCTAAAACATAACACAATCATACTACTCCCTCAGATATAAAAAATAGTAGTGATAGCATACTCCTTTTACATGAATAGGTGAAGAATCTCAACTCAATTAATTAAAAATGATGCAGAGATTGGTAAGGTCTATGGTAAGAATCTTCTATCCATTAAATTGTGTAAAAGAAAAGTAAGGTTTGTGTTAGTTTTACTATTAACAATTAAAATCACACAATTTATGATCTACAGTGGGTAACAAGTATGATCATATTATATAATAATTTAATGAGTGTACATGAAGAAAAATAAGTAGTTTATACAAAGTTTTATGTAGTCTATGGTTTTAGAAATCCACTGGGGTTTTGGAATATACCCTTGCAGAAAAGGAGAAATTCTTTACAATTAGACCCTCTTGAGAACAGTTCATGTGGCTACATTTCAGTATCCTCATTGACTTTATCCAAATTGATTAATTGAATATGCCAACTTATGTAAAACATTCATCAATTTTATTTTTAGACAGTACATTTATGCTTAATTTCCTATAATGTTTATAATATAATATGCATTGTTTCATATGCTAATATAATTTACTGTATCTATACATGGCAGTATTTCTGATCTTCTAGTTAACTTGAAAATTTTAGATGGCCCTGGACTACATCTTATTTGTTAACTTTTTAAAAATTGATTTCTCTCTATGTTCTTCAGAGGGAAAATAAACACTTCTAGTCTTTTTAGAGTAGAAAAATAAAATTTACATATTGCCTTATCTGTGAAAGCCATCACTAGTCTACTGACATTGTCATCATGCTAATACATACAACTTGGAAATTGTGTCTATTAGTTTCATACAGTTGGCAATGTAGAAAGATTATGAAATGACGGACTTACGTAGGTTATCCAAGTTATCTGAGTTTCAGGGCAAAGAGATTTTTCCTAAGTTTTATTATGACAAATTCACAACTTATGAAATAACCTAAAAGGAATAATATGAAAAATATCCAAGTACTCATTACCCAGTTACAAATTTGTCAACAAATATTCTATCTTTTGTAAACTACACATCCTCAAGATATATTCTGAAGGCATTTCTGGATAGTATTCATTCTATAAATACTTCACTATATATCACTGAGTGGTGAAGTTTCCCTCTATATGTACACAATATCATTTTATTACTTAGAAACAATAACTTGATAATATTTTCTAATATCCTATCAATATTGCAACTCATTAATTGTCTCATAACTGTCTCTTTCCATAGTCTAGATTTAATAAAGAAGACCAACAGTTACTTAATGTATTGTTAAATTCCCTCTTTATTTTCTCTACATTTTATGTGGAAAAATATTGAACCCTATTTTTAAAATTTATTAATGTAGTACTACAAACCTTGGTATGTATGTTGTCTGTCTGTGTATGTCTCTGTCTCTCTCTATCTCTTTTGATTTTCCAAATTACTGGAAAGTAAGTTTCAGATATAATAATGCCTCATTTGTAAAGTTCAAAAACTATCCCTACTAAAAATAACACGTTCCAATTTAAACATATATAGGGAGATGAATTAAATTTTCGCTTAGTCACTTTATTTTGTTTTAAAGGGTATACACGTTTGAAAATATTATTTTGACAATGCTCGAGGCCACATGTTTGCTGAAGTGTTGTAATGCCAATGATTCACACCTCTAGATGTGTCTTATATTGAGTATTATTAGGATAGTACCTCACTTCTCATCTGTGCACTACCTGCGTAATCATCTGTCTCCTTTAGGCTTCCCATTTTGCTGGGATCATAGGTATGCACCTCCGTGTTAAGTTTACCTCCGTGGCAACAAAGTTACAGTATGGCCTGAAACGATGATCCTTCCAATAGCAGCCTTCCACATAGCTTGGAATGGCACATTCAACTCTATCTTGCTATAGGTTAGAAAAACGTCTTGTGGACATTTCTGTCCAGTCTGGCTTCAAAGAACAATCTCTCTGTTCTTTCAGCCTGCCAAGTATAAGCCACCAGCACCTGCTCTAGCTGGATATGTTTAACAGAGAAAATAAATCGAACTGAAAATTGTGAACAGAAACAGAATAGCATTTCATAGTGGATAAATCATTTTTCAAGAATGATATGGGCTTTTTATTTCTGGATCCTTCTGAATTTGTTATTTTCTTATTTGTAATTTGTTATTAGAAAGTTTATTTTGATATTCATGATAGAATTTCATTCCTAATTGAATAAAAGGTATCCCAAGTATCTAAATTTTTTTCTTAAATACCCTAAAAAGAACGGAATTTCATTTTTCAAATAGGAAGAGTATAAAGAGAAGGTGAAAGAGGAGGAGGCACAGGAACAGGAGAATGAGAAGGAAGAGGCAATGGTGGAAACAATCAACCCTAATTTTCACTGACTGGCCTGACAAAGATCATTTTCACATACCAGAGAGCAAAAGTTGTAGCAATATTTCTAATATTAAAGTTGTAATAATATTTCTAATATTAAAAGAATACAGATACAATTCCTCATTGGCTTCTAGCAATCCTTAAAATAAAGGAAGATACCTCAATAGTTGTGGATCTGTGTAATTTCAACCACAGCTCTAGTTACAGATTACTATGCAACCAGAGAGGCATATGGGAAAAAGGGATATGAAAATTCTGGGAGTTTGCATATTAAAACCATCTCAGCAATAGATAATTTGGCAAGATGGACTTAAAATATTGACAGTATTTGATGAAAAGGAATACTTAGAAACAACATAATACTGATGATGGAAGCTTATCTGACAAAAATATCTACTGTTTTCAGCAGTCTGAATGAAAATTATCTTATTCTCCAGGGCTTGTTAGATTAAGAAATACAAATGGAATATTCAAGAAGCATATATAGTTACAACAATTATACTTTTAATTTTTAGTCAATATACTTGCAAGTAAATATTTGAATAATTGGTTCTACAACAAGGTTAAGAGATTAAATATTGATGGAAGAATATAAGGACTTATTAAACAAACTTAATGTGCTAATTATAGTCTATTTTTTTCAGGCAGGAGAGGGATGACAAGAGGAGCAGTTATACATAATGTGTATATTAGATGAGGCAAACATAGTTTGCCTAAAATCAAAGAAAATGGACAGAGAATTTGAGTTTTTCCAGCTCAAATCTCAAACTATTTCCACATCAATTACTTTCTCACACTCAATTTTCTCACCTGCAAAAATATGGAAAATAATACATTCTTCCAAAGAATTATAGAAAATATTCAATTAGATCATGTGGATAAAAGCATCTAGCACATGCTTGGAATTTGGAAAACTGTCTCCACATGTTGATTTTCATGTTCTATGCTTATTTCACTACCAGACAGCGGCAACTAATTGGAAAAGAACCTTAAAAGAAAACTAGAAAGTTTAAATTTACTATGAAACAATTCATCCAAAAAATCATACACCATGGTCAAACAGGATTCATTTCAGGGATGCAAAACTGGTTCAATATACACAAATCAATTAATATAATTCATCACATCAACAAGAGCAAGGATAAGAACCATATGGTTTTCTCAGTAGATGCAGAAAAAGCATTTGACATGATCCAACACCCCTTTATGATGAATGCTTTGGAAAAATTAGAAATCCAGGGAACATTCCTCAACACAATAAAGGCTGTATATGACAAACTTACAGCCAGCATTATACTCAATGGTGAAAAACTACTAAAGTCATGTTCTGTTAACTCAGGAACGAGACAAGGATATCCACTCTCTCCACTTCTCTTCATTCTAGAATTAGAATGCCTATCCACAGCAATAAGACAAGATGCAAACATAAATGGGATCCAAATAAGGAAAGAAGAAGTAAACCTCTCTCTCTTTACAGATGACATGATCTTCTATTTAAAGAATCCCACAAACTCCACTACCAAATTACTCAAACTGATTCAAAATTTTGGCAAAGTAGCATGGTATAAAATTAAACCTCAAAAATCAATGGCTTTTCTGTATGGCAACAATGAGAAAAGCATGACTGAAACTAGGAAAGCAACTCCATTCATAATAGCCCCACAAAAAATAAAATACCTAGGATTTAACTTAACCAAAGAAGTGAAGGACCTCTATGATGAAAACTTTAAAAAAACTGAAAAAGGAAATAAAAATAGAATTTAGAAAGTGGCAAAACCTTCCATGCTCCTGGATTGGAAGGATCAACATCATGAAAATGGCAATACATCCCAAGGCTATCTACAAATTCAATGTGATACCTATCAATATTCCAATCTCATTCTTCAAGGAAATAGAAGAGGCAATCCAAAAATTCATATGGAACAATAAAAGACCTCGAATAGCAAAAACGCTCCTCAACAGAAAGAACAGTGCTGGAGGAATATCAATACCAAATTTCAAACTCTACTACAAAGCCATAGTAACCAAAACAGGTTGGTAATGGCACATGAACAGACCTCAGGACTAATGGAATAGAATTGAAAACCCAGAAAAGAACCTACAGACCTATAGCCATCTAATCTTTGGTAAGGGAGCTGAAAAAATAGAAACAAAGAAAGATAGCCTCTTCAGTAAATGGTGCTGGCAAAATTGGTTAACTACTTGTAGAAAACCATGTATCACCCTGCAACAAAATCAACTCCACATGGATCAAAGACCTCGGAGTCGAAGCAGACACTCTGAAAACATTGCAGGACGGAATAGGAGAAACCCTAGGTCTCCTTGGCACAGGCCGAAGTTTTCTTTTTTTTTTTTTGTCGATCATGGGGCTTGAACTCTGGGCCTGGGCGCTGTCCCTCAGCTCTTCAGCTCAAGGCGAGCGCTCTACCACTTGAGCTACAGCACCACTTCC
>NW_012267296.1:4568309-4609293 GCF_000151885.1 Dipodomys ordii
GCCCAAAGAAACATAGGTTCCATGGTTTCCCTTATTTGCAATAACTGGTATATGTCTGAGACAATCAGAAAAGGTAAGATAAGTTGATGTTAGGTGAAATGAACCTCAAGATAAGTATTCAAATGTTTATTCTTTCTTTTGATTGTTTCTAACATATTTATATGATGATTTCTTTGTTGCTTTTTATGTCCCTCCCCAACGGTATAATCCCTGCTTTCACTATATTTAATGTTGTTATAATTGATGAAGGAGAAGGGAAAAAACAAATCGTTTATATAGGGATACAGGTGGACTCATTGCAACAATTAGATATACAAGTCTTTATGTGAAAAAACAAACAAGAACTTTGGCTGGGGGCTGGGGGGGATAGGAGGAGATAGGAAGGGTTGGGAAGGGGAACAAAGGAGGCCGCAACAATGCTTGATAATAAATGTACTCATTATCTTGCCCAGGTAATTGTAACCCTCTGTATGGTATTTTCACAATTAAAAAAAAAAGAACTTCTCATGCATGCAAAAAGATAGGCCTATTCAGATACAAGAAATTTTAGAACTGCAAATAGACCAAACCAGAAAGGGCATCCCACTGTCACGTTATAATCTGCACATGATCAACTGAGACCAAGGAAGGATCCTTAATTCTGTCAAGGAGAAAAGATCAATCATCTATAAAGAGAAAACAATTTGAATAGCCTCAGATTTCTCAGCAGAGACAATTAAAGCAAGAAGAGCCTGGAATGATGTATGCCACGCCAAAAAAACAAACAACTATCAACCAAGAATACTGTACCTAGCTAAAGTCTCCTTTCTAATGGAAGGTCAAATAAAAAACTTCAATAGCAAAAAAAAAAAAATGAAACAATATATCTCCGCCAAACCATCCTTACAAAAGATACGTAAAGATGTCCTACACACAGAAGAGCAAAAAGACCACATTAAAGGCCAAGAAACCACACCCAAACGGAGAATCCAAGAACCATAGGAAAAACCCAGTTGTCACACCAATCAAGAATTTGAATTGGGCTGGGAAGGTGGCTCAGTGGTAGAGAGCTTGCCTTGCATGCATGAGGCCCTGGGTTTGATTCCTCAGCACCACATAAGCAGAAAAAAGAAAAAAGCCGAAAATGGCACTGTGGTTCAAGTGGTAGAGTGCTAGCCTTGAGCTGAAGGACAGCGCCCAGACCCAGAGTTCAGGCCCAAAGACCAGACCCCCCCCAAAAAAAAAATTAGCAAAAACAAAAAAAAGAAAAAGAAAAAGAAGTTGAATAACATTGCAGGAACTACCAAACACCTCTCCATCTTAACTCTCAATATTATTGGACTTAACTCTCCAATTAAGCAACATAGACTGTCTAGTTGGATTAAAAAGCAACATCCTTCTATCTGCTGCCTTCAAGATTCACACCTTCCCATAAAAAAAAAAAAACAGGGCAGGGAAGGTGGCTCAGTGGTAGAGCGCTTGCCTTGCATGCCTGAGGCCCTGGGTTCGATTCCTCAGCACAACATAAGCAAAAAGAAAAAAGCCAGAAGTGGCGCTGTGGCTCAAGTGGTAGAGCGCTAGCCTTGAGCTGAAGAGCTGAGAGACAGTGCCCAGGCCCAGAGTTCAGGCCCCAGGACGGGACCCCCCCCCCAAAAAAAAAAGAAAAGAAAAAAAAGCAAAAACATATTTTGAAAGTGAAAGGCTGGAATAAAATCTAACATGCAAAGGGCTCCTATAAACAGGAGGGAGTAGCAATCCTAATATCAAATAAAATTGATTTCAAATTAAAATTAGTGAGAAGAGATAAAGAAGTTTGCTCCATACTAATTAAGGGATGTCTCCTTCAGGAGGATATTACAATTTTAAATGTCTATTCACCAAACAAAGGAGCACTCAATTTTATCCAAGAAACAATACTATTCAATCTCATACAGATCCAAAGACATTAATTGTTGGGGACTTTAACACACCACTATCCCCACTAGACAGATAAACCGGCAAAATCACAACAGAGAAAATGCAGATCTAAAGAACTGCATAGATGAACTAGATTTAACAGACATCTACCGCATAATTCATGCAGCAGGATGAGAATTTACGTTCTTCTCAGCAGCACATGGCACATTTTCCAAAATTGACCACATTTTAGGTCACAAAGCAAACTTGTCCAAATTCAGAAACATTGAAATTATTCCCTGCATTCTCTCAGACCACAAAGGAATAAAATTAGAATTCAACCCCAAAAGCCACCAAAGAAAGTCCAGTGACACATGGAGGCTGAACAGCGCACTGTTGAATCACCAGTGGCTCATGGAAGGGATTAGAAAGGAAATTCAAATGTTCATGATATTCAACAAAAATGAACACACAAATTACCAGCTCCTCTGGGACACAGCAAAGGCAGCACTCAGAGGCAAGTTCATAGTTCTAAGTTCCTACTTGAACAAATTGGAGAGATCTGAAACCAACAATTTAATCAGACATCTGAAGCTACTGGAAAAAGAGCAGCAAGCTAAACCCCACTCCAGTAGATATAAAGAAATAATAAAAATTAAATCAGATTTAAATGAATTAGAATTTTAAAAAAATACATAGAAATAATCAACAATGAGGTGGCTCTTGGAAAAATTAACAAAATTGACAGATCTTTAACAAATCTTATCAGAATAAGAACAGAACATACCCAAATAAACAAATTTGGAAACATCACCACAGAAACAACCAACATCCAGAACATTATAAGGGAATAATTCTCAAACTTTTATATTAATAAGTTTGAGGCTCTGGATTAATTGGATAATTTCCAAGAAAATATTGACATAACAAAACTAAACCAAGATGCGTTAAACCAACATAACAGACCCATATCAAGCATCCAAATAGAAACAGCAATAAGAGACCTCCCATCTAAGAAAAGTTCAGGACCAGATGAATTTACAGCAGAATTCTACAAGGCCTTCCAAACAGAACTCACACCAATACTTCAATTCTTCAATGAAATGAAAATGAAAGTTCATCTAGGCATTCTAATACTACATTGAAGAGCAGTGGAAAGAGTGGACATCCTTGTCTCGTTCCTGAGTTAAGAGGAAATGGCTTTAGTTTTTCACCATTAAGTATAATGCTGACTGTAGGTTTGTCATATAAAACTTTGTTGTATTGAGGAATGTTCCCTGGATTCCTAGTTTTTCTAGAACCTTCATCATAAAGGGGTGTTGGATCCTGTCAAATGCATCTATTGAGATAACCATGTGGTTCTTACCCTTACACTTGTTGAAGTGATGAATTATATTAATTGATTTGTGTATATTGAAGGAGCTTTGCATCCCTGAAATGAATCCTGATTGATAGTGGTGTATGATATTTTGGATGAATAGTAGAAGTTGATTGGGCAAAATTTTGTTGAAAAGTTAGAATGGCTATAATCAAGAACTCTAATAACAACAGATGCTGGAGGGGATGTGGACAGAAGGGAACTCTACTGCATTGTTGGTGGGAGTGTAAACTTGTTCAACCATTTGGAAGGCAGTATGGAAGTTCCTCAAAAGACTCCACCTAGAGCTCCCCTATGACCCAGCAACCCCACTTTTGGGCATTTACCCAAAGGACCACAAACTACTACTAAGGCTATCAGCTCAACTATGTTTATCACAGCCTTATTTACCATAGCTAAGATATGGAACCAACCCAGATGCCCCTTAGTAAATGAATGGATCAAGAAAATGTGAGATATATCTATCTATTAATATAGATAGATAGATAGATAGATAGATCTACATATCTATCTATCTATATATATAATGGAATTCTATGCCTCTATCAGACACAATGACATCACCCCATTTGTTGGAAAATTGAAAGACTTGGAAAAAAATATATTTGGTGAAGTAAGCCAGGCCCAAAGAAATATAGGTCCCATGGTTTCCCTTATTTGCAATAACTAGTATATTTGTAGAACAAGTGGAAAAGGTCAAAAGCTATGTACATATGACCATATAAGATGATGTTAAGCGAAATGATCCCCAAGATAGAGACACAAATATTCTTTTTTCTTTCTTGGTATTGTTTCTAACCTCTTTATAATATGCCATGTGATTTCTTTTTCTTTGTATGTTCCTCCCCCACAGTATAACCGTTTTCACTGTATTTGATGTCGCTGCCCTGCATCTTGTATATATACTTTTCTAATTCAGGGAAGGGAAGGGATAAAACAGAATGGTTAAATGGGGATAGAGGTTGGCCCACTGTACCGATGAGATGTACAAGACACTATGTTGAAAACAAACCTTACAACTTCGGCGCGGGTGGTGGGGGGCGCGGGTGGAATGGGTAATTGTGGAGGTGGCAAGGAAGGGATGATAGAAGGAAATCAACAGAAAAGGCAAAAAATCTTGATAGGAAATGAGTTCATTACCTTGCTCATGTAACTGTAACCCCTCTGTAAAGTACTTTTACAATAAAAAAGTAGAAAAAAAACAACAACATTGAAAGTGGTATCCAGAAAATAAAAAGCTAAAGAATGAGAATAACAGAAAAATGACCCTCTAGATAGATAAATTATTGTGATTGACGTTTTGGATAGAATCTTGGCATAATCCAATTTGTGTTAAATCTCACTTTTGCTTCAGTGTGGGAATGAATTTTTAGACAGAAATGAAAATGGAAACAACATTTTGCATGCTATTGTGGTGGACTAGGAATATAATGATTGTACATTACACTACCTGGAGCTTGAGATATTTTGAAGATGTCTATGACACCTGATTCTAAATTAAATATGAATGGTATAATAAAGAAAAGTTCATAAATAAAATACCAAATTTGGATCTGAAAAAATCAGTTAAAATTTTGAAAAACAGAAAAAAACCTGGTTGAAAACAGAGAATTGAATCAAGAATCCTTTCCATATTGAACTGTTAATTTAAGATACACAAGAAATACAGGCGGGGATGACAAATTAAATGATACATTCATATCTTTGCATTCAAAAATCCATGACATCTGGCACTGGTAGCTCAAACCTGTAATCCTATTTAGGAGGCTGAAATATGAGGACTGCAGTTAAAAGCCAACCCAAGCAAGAAATTCTGTGAGATCCTTATAGCTAATAAACTTCCCCCAAATCAGAAGTGGTTCTGTGGCTCACATGCTAGCTTTGAGCGAGAAAACTTAGGGACAGAGTTTAAGCCCAAGGACCAGAAAAACACACACAAAAAATATCATTGAGAGATAATAGTTATGATGCTGATGATGACTATCATATTAAAGAACTATTTACAATAACCAATCTATAAAATCAGCCTGTGTGTCAATCAACCCATGAATGGGGAATGAAAATGTGCCACATATCCACAATGGACTATTACTGAGATATAATGAAAAATAAAATTATTCTATTTTCTGGAAATGAATAGAACTCTAGATTGCCATATTAAGTGAAAGAAAGTAGATTAGGAAGGTCCAATATGACATACCATATGCAGATTCCAGGCCTTTAAATATACATAAATGTGAAGGTACTACATGGAGGTTTTACTTGGAAGAAGAGTGAAAGGAGAATGTGATGATGATTGAAGTACCATATAAGCATGCACAAAAGAGAACAAGAATATCTATCAAAATTATTAAAAAAGGGAATGAACAAAATAGAGAAAAAGGGTAAATATAAAAGTATATGCATAAATAGAAGAATAAAATCCCTTTGTATAATTAATGTGCATTATTTTTAAATCAGATGAAACAAATTCAATGGAGCCTCTTATTATCTGTAACAACTAATATAATGTTTATAGTTTACAAAAGATCTATTCACTAATAGGCTCATTGCTCTCTAATGAGCTGAAAATTTTAGCTATGTTATTTTAAAATTGTATTTTTGCTGGCTTTCATAAAAATAACAAAGAATTTTTTAATCTATTAAATGTTCAAGATTTATTTATTAGTATGAATTCTGTACATGCATACAATGTATCTCAATCAGAATCTCCCATCACTCCTGCTAATCCTCTCTCTTTCTTTAAAACAATTTCAAAAGGATGCATTGTTCAATTTTCATATATTAAGTACTTACACCACATTTATCCTCATGCACCATTTTCATTCACCCTCCTATCCTATTGATTCCTACTCCCATAAAAGAATCTATTTTAATGTCATTCACTTTTATTGAGTATAAATTATAGCAAGGAATTGTGCAACATAATATTTAGGATAGACATATATGTTGATCTGAATAACACTCTGTTGCTTTCTTTTTCTCCATCCTTCATTCTTCCAGTGATCATGTTTTATAGAGATTTCTTATCACATTTTCATACATAAAAATGAAACATGTGCATTATTTAGCTTTTTGACCATGATTTATCTCCCATGAGATTTAAACAAGCCTCAAAATTTGAGACAATAGGATTGACCATTGTTATCCTGTTGCCTTCGGGTAAGATTTAAACGAGTCAAATAATGAGATTTTAGAATGTTTTGCAATGATTTTCAGATAAAATTTTGGAATTAGAATTGTGACAGCTTCACACACATGTATCTATTGGAGCATAGAGAATGTGACTTTTAGAAAATAGATGGTAGTATAGTTTGATGAATAATGTTCCTCTCAAATGTATGTTGATTCAGAAACAGAAACCTTGCAGATATAATCAAGAAGAGAACAAATTTGGTCAGAAAGTAACCTAAATTCAAAGATTGATGGCACTATTAGAAAGATTTGGAAAAAAACTCAGTGTGGAAACCCATGTGAGTACTGAGATAGCATTGTGAGAGATGCAGAAACCATAGGAAGAAAGGGGAATGCCCAGAGCCAACAAAATAAATGGACAATTATACATTCTTCTAGAGCCTTCAATAGGGGAGCATGCCTAGGCCAAAACTTGATTTGAACTTGTAAATACATTTACCTCTGAAAAAATGTTTTTTTGTTCTTTATAGCCACCTATTTTGGGGTGCTTCGATATTAGGAGCCCTTTGGCTGAAGAGCAAGACCACTAGAACAAAGAAGGAGGAAAAGCTACTGGAGAATATGGAAGAGAAGGTATAAGTCTGGAAAAAGAAACTTTCATATCAAAAATGTTACTCAAGTAACACTTTCCTTAAGTGGTGAGAACACATCAAACACAAATACACACATGTATGAAGAGATGTATAAAACATTCACACACCTTATTTTAAATTGTAAAAATGAATTTGTCAAAATATTAACTTTTTAAGGCAATGATAGGTACCTTAAAAAGTTATCTCAACAGTAAACTTACTAACGGTGTTTATACATGAGAATGCCACTCTTAAGGAAATACACATGCAAGAGGAACTCAATGATCTGACTCAGTTATTCACTGGGTGGAGAGAATTCATGGTAGCTCTACTGCATGTATGAATAAGAGAGCTTTGGGTTAACCACTCAGCCATGGCCCTCTTCAACCATTTCCAATGCACTAACACAAAGTCAACTCCAGTCTATACCAAAGGCACACTACATGCTGTGGCCATGCTCCCCCACCCTATACTAGTATCACCTCCCACATGATTCATGGAAAACCCGCACTGCTCCATTTTTACCCCAGACAAAACCCCGTAGACCCCCCAAACAGAACCCATACCATTACAATGATAAGCCCTCCCCATTCAAAGTGACTCCATGCCACTCAATGGTATTTCATAATAGAATACCCCCACATCACCTTTAATATTCCTTTGATGCCTCATCTGCGCTAGATATGAACTTCATGATCCCAATCACCCCCATGCTTCTTCCACACTACCTTCCACTTGACCCCTGTGGCCCCAGTGCTTCTCCCACACCACCCCTCACGTCAACCCCACATCATGCCAGCCGACCAACATGATTCCCCACTCCTCTCATGTGTATCCACGTGACTATATGGTAACCCCAAGCACCCTTATCATGACGCAAACTCCATTCGATGACTTGTAGCCATAGGTGACAGCGCGTGCCCACCTACGGCACTCAGGGTAACTGCCAACGGCCATTCCCATGGTAACCACTGTTCTCAGAGCTTCCTGATGGTCGGTCAGTCCAGATAAGGCCTCAGATGTCAGCCTCTGGAGCCTCAGGCCCAGGCGAAATGCCTCAGGCAGAAGCGTCAGGTGACCCTGCCAGTGGTGACTCTCAGCAGAACCAGACCTTGGCTCATGCCCGGCCACCTCCAGGTAATCTGGAGCCACAAGTATCTTCTGGCCTGATGGACTCCTCTGAAAACGGGACAATGTCTGTGGTCATCGACCCTCTGTCTGCTAACCTGGAGTCTGTGAGCTCTTCGCAACCTGCTGTCACCAGTGACTCTGAAAATAACCTAGAGTCAACTCCGAAGAGTAGAGGAAATACCTTCGGATCCCTTGCTATGAAGCGTATTCAGTGTGAGCTCCTGGAGTTGTCTCAAGACCCCCCGACCCTGTGCTCTGCAGGCCCAGTGGCAGAAGATATATTTCACTGGCAAGCCACCATCATAGGGCCTGAGGATAGCCCTTACCAGGGAGGAGTCTTCTTCCTCTCTATCGAGTTTCCGCATGATTACCCGTTCAAGCCACCTAAGGTCGCATTCATCACAGAAATTTACCATCCAAACATCAGCAGTACGGGGAGCATCTCTCTAGACATCCTGGGTTCTGAATGGTCACCGGCACTGACGGTCTCCAAAATATTGCTGTCCATCTGCTCCTTGCTGTGCTACCCCAACCCTGTTGATCCTTTGGTTCCTGAAATTGCGAGGATATTCCATAGCGACAGGATGACATTTAACAAAACCGCTCGGGAGTGGACGGGGAAATATGCAATGTAATATCAACCCAAAATTCCTCTGCACTAAGAGCCTAAATAAATTGTAAAATTTGAGAATTCAATTAGTTTCATGAAAATAAAGTTGGCACTTAACTAATTGGTTGTCTTTTTTATGAAGTAATGCTTCCCCATACTTCTGGGCCCAACTTACCCTTTCATATTGAGACTAATGTATGTGGAGGAATATATGGGAGAAACTAAGAAGGCATAAGAGTAGAGGGGATGGAAGTGGAAGGAAAGATAGTAAGGACCAAATAGTGGAAGGTGATGGGAAAGATTGGCAAAAATTTTGTGGGATAAAAGAGTGTATTTATTGGAAAGAGCATATAATACACTTTGTTCGTATTTACTAATAAAAACCTTTATTGATTTAGAATAAGAAAACAGATCAAGAAGAAAATAGTTCCACGAAACATTTGAAAACAACTATTTTAAAACAATTTCTTTGCTATGTAACCCAGATTTGCTTTCAAGTAGAGATCCTCTGGCTTAGGGCATGTAAATTATGGGATTGCATGCTGGCCCTCTTGGGAAAGTACTTGATGTGACAATACTTCAGGAAGGTTGAATGAAGAATACATAAAAAACCACTGGATTTATTCACAGGAATCTTTAATATTTTAAAGGGGTTTTTGATGCTTTTATTAGCATATACTGGTTTTTACCACAAGAGTCTTCATTATGGCATTTACATACATTCATATGATGTGTCAGGATCAAAAATCATCCCCTCTATCACTCTCCTGTACTTCATTCTAATACAGTTCCAATATATTTATTTTTTTGTCATTGGGCTTGAACTCATGGCCTGGGCTAGCACTCTACCACTTTGTGCCACATTATGTAATGTATATATTATATTTTAATCACAATGACTCTCTATTGCAGTTTCTCAGTACCCTGTCCTAAGACCAATGGCTCTCACCAAGATTTCTATGTCATAGTCCTCCATTTTTAATCCCTTTCCTCCCTTCCCTTATCCTAATAAATATGTAAATAATATTTAAATGTATATGTAGATATGTAGATTCCATAAATGTGTGAATGGAACATTTGGCTTTTGGAGCATTGCCTGCTTGGATTTTTTTTAATCACTTGGGCCTTGGCACTGTCTCTGAGCTTTTTGGCTCAAGACTACTGTTTTAACACTTAATTGAAAGTGCCACTTCTGTCTTTTTGGTGGTTAATTGGAGATCAAAGTCTCACCATCTATCCTGCCTAGGCTGGCTTATAACGGTGACTATCAGACACCAGATTCCTTAGCAACTAATATTATAGGCATGAGCCACTTGTGCCCAGCTGTCACGAGATTTTTAAAGGGATTCAAATTCATTAAAGATAGAAATTTCATGCAAATTTGAGGTAAATTTTATTTCACATAGATCTTTACCTGCTTTTGATATGCTTAACATTTCAATTATTAACTCATAAGAATAGTATATACTCACAAGTTCAAAGATGGCATACATATATTCATTAGGCTTTATTTAGTCACTACTTGGATAAAAGTCACTCTCCAATCAACAGAATCCAATGTATAATCTATATTAATAAAATGAAAAATGGATCTTTACTTTCCTAATATACACATAATAGAATCTCCTTAAGAGGATTCCTACATTTTTTGTAATTCAATGATAGCAACCTAGGACAATATCTTCTTATAAATCTAAGGAAAATAAATTTTTTAAAATCTCTCCTTTTTTTGTCAGTCATGGGGCTTGAACTATGAGCCTGGGCACTGTCCCTTAGCTCTTCAGGTCAAGGCTAGCATTCTACCACTTGAGTCACACCACCACTTCTGATGGTTTATTGTAGATAAGAGTCTCACAGACTTTCCTGCCCAGGCTGGCTTTAAACCACCATCTTCAGATCTCAGCCTCCCAAGTATCTAGGATTACAGGCATGAGCCACCAGTGCCTGTCCTCTTATACTCTTTTAACAAAGCCTTCTTTAGAGAAACTAACTTACTGAATTTTGGTCGCCATTGTCATGGGTAGCCTGGCATTTTATGAAAAAACTAAATGAAGTTATATGAAGTGATACTACCAATAAACTTCCTCAAGATATAAAGGAAAGATGATGCAATGAAAAGATTATTGATTACTGAAGCAGGAGAATATATTATGTCAGTATAAGCCAATGATTATGCTTTCTGTATGATAGTTTATTTAACTGCAAAATCAGAAGGTTTTAATAAAACACTAGAAATTTATTCTAAAGTTTGCACTTGCTAACCTCTATCAGTATTCTACATCTTATGCTCACTTAATTTAATTGAGAGTCCCTAGATTTCATAGGGAAATTTTTATGTCCAGTTTTTAATGCATTTTTATATTATATTTTCTGAAGTGAACTATTTTGCTTCTATACAATTGAGAACTTTATTTTACAGTACTCTAATTTTATGAAATTTCTTTTATGAAGAGGAATCTGATGACTTTAATGACTTGATAATATTAATCAAACAGCTTTTAATGATTCAGTAATACTTCTTAAAATAATTAAGGTGATGATTGTCTAGAAGACAGTGACCCAGATTTAATTCAATGGGTACTACTAGAGGAGTGACAATGTCACCTGTATGAGAAAATTATGTACTGGTCATTAGTAAAACTTCTTCAGATATACCACAACTATCTCCATTTAAAACTGTTTGCATCTCATGAAAATAGAAGCACTTTCCTAAGCATTGTATCAAATCTTCTTGAATAAAACAAAAATAGCTGGGCATTCAAAATGATATAAAAAGGTCTATTATTTAAATTAAAATGTAGCTCATAACAGAACTTTAGCTTCTGTTTTCTACCTGTAAGTGTGAACTTTAAAAATAAATGCCTAAGCGATACTAGAAAAACACTAGTTAGAAACTGAACAACATAAATATTTAAACAGCAAAATATTATACCAAGTTAATTTGTGCATAAATGCTTATACCTAGTTTTTATTAGATACATTAAAAAAGTATTTCTTGTTTATAAAACATCATATATGCCATTCATATATCATCATAAATACTATTTAGATTACATTTATATATAGTAGCAGCATTTGAACTTAAGGCCTGGACACTGTCCCTTAACTTTTTCATCCAAGGTTGGTGTGCTAGCACTGGAACCACAGTTCAGCTACTGTATTTTTTGTTGGTTAATAACAAATAAAAGTCTCACAGACTTTCCTCCTTGGATTGGCTTCTAACTTCTAATCCTCAAATGTCATTCAGCTGAGTAGGATTACAGTCAGGAGTCACAGGCAAACAGATCTCAGATTTATAGTTATAAATGATCACTCTAATGTGCAGAAACTGGGTTGCTGTGAGCCTAAATTACAGTGAGAGGTATTTAAGGAAGTTATTGAGAAATTTCAGTTGGAAAGATTGACACAAAAGTATATTAGGATATATATATATGGAAAAGAAAGAGATTACGTGGTACACAACATAGATTCTCAATGGGGAGGCAGGAAGGAATCTAGAGCCATCTTCTAGATATGTTTTCATCACAGATTCAAATGATGGATTAAAATATCCTTATAGAAAATATACTTAAATTTTGTCATGAGATTATTTTCTCCAATATTATACATATATAGAAGTGTTTATTTTTCCATTATGAGCAATGATATTACCATCTAGTGAAAACTCAGCAAGTGTCATTACATGAGATGTTTTAAAAATTAGTCTTTTACTGTAGGATATATAAAATAATCTGTGTAAAATATTAGAACAAACTCAATTTGTCACTCTACTATTTATTTCACTGAAAAAGAATTTGCTTGAATGAGAACTTAATAAATAGTAAAATTTAATATAGCTGTAAAAGAAAAGAACATTTTTAAATAAATATGTATAATAAAAGATTGCTTTTCTTTTAATGAAGATCTTAGAATTTTGAATGCATAATTATGAAAGCACTATGATAGAACTAGGCCAAGAGTTTATATAGACTAAATATTTAATATGGGTTTCTATTTTGAGTATTACCAAAACCAGAATGATTGTATATTTACTAATATTTTTCCAAAATTATTGTTTTAAATATAGTTCATATTGTCCCTGTGTATCTTCAGTTTTACTAAGAAATGTAAATATTACATTAAACTTATATGACAAAAAGAGGCACATTTACAGTTTTACAGGAAAACACAATGCTAATATTACTGCTTTGTCTTAGCCATGTGATCCTGTATGAGCTCCTTAAAATTTCTAAGATTCAAATTTGGCTCAATGTATGGCATTAAAAATGGGAAAACCAAACTTCTTCTCTATTTAGAGTACTAAAATCACTAGTTCAGACTTCTGTTCCTGGTATTTTTCATACCAGTTATCTATAAAAGCCATTCTGAATTGGTACCTAAAGATAGAGGTTGCTTTTCAAAACCCATTTCACAAAACTGGAGGGTTGTTGTGCTTCTGTGTCTCAGTTTTGGATTTGCTAGAGGGGAAATAGAAATCTTTAAACCAAAAATGTTAAACATGACTTAGTGGTCTCATGAATTTGGAATAAAAACACATTCAATTTACTGTTTAATTAAAAGAATGTGTGCAACAAAAAATCAGTTTGAAAGTTTATTGTTTCCCCAGATAAATAAATGAAGAATTGTAACTTTTCTCTGATAGACACTAAAGAATAATGTGCTCACTGATTAATGAAATCAAATAGAATTTAAAAAGTGAAAAGAAGACTTTGAAATAAGATCTTATGAAAAATTTGCAGATATAACATTTGCAAATGAAGATAAAACTAGATATAGAAACTGTAGCATGCACAATGGTTTCAATTACACACAAAGCATATATACATAAGATTTACACATATATGCATACATATAAACATGTACATCTTATATATAAACTGTTATACTTACTAAAACATGACAAACATTTACTTCAACACAGTATATATTTAAGTAGAATTAGGAACAATTTATTTTATCTCCTCTCTTAAGTAGTAAATACTAAAGAATATGCAGCAAAACGTGCCTTACTGGTTAAAAGCAGGGTTGTTTAATGTTTACCATTACCAACAAATACAGACTTTGTCATAATTTGGCATAAATATGGAGAGACAATTTGTTACAAAGTTAGATAACATGAAATATAAACATCTTTAAAAATTCTAAAATGCACTGAGAAGACAGAAGTCAAGTCCCCAAAAGGAAAATGTGTGTGTGTGTGTGTGTGTGTGTGTGTGTGTGTGTGCAAAGAAATGTAAGTGGCCAATAAACATGGTCAGACTCATTCATAATTTTTAAAAACCAAGTTAGAGCAATAATAAGGTTTTATTATTTTGCAGTCAAATTGAAATTGAGAGGCGTGAAAATATACAATGCCATCAAGATTGATAAAATTGTTTTAATTTACTATCAAAAGAAATGTAAATAATTTTTACCACTGTTAGGAAAATTGCCAAATCATTCTGAATATTAAATACCCTGTTCTATTTTACACAAGAACTTGCTTTCTATGAGGAATTATTTTATACATACAACCACACATATATAAAAAAATTTATGCATAAATTATATGTATTACAACTTTGATTTTTTAATTTTTCTTGTCACCATATAGCAATTTGTAAGTAATATTAAATCTCATCACAACACTTCCATTGTATGTATGAGCATAATATACTCTGTTCAAACTCACTCACTCAGTTGCATTGCATTTTTGTACACATAAAAATAATAGAACCAGGCACTGTTTGAGTCTCACCTATATAGTCTTAGATGCTCAGAAGGTTGAGCTAGAAGGATTGCGGTTTAAAGCCATCTTGATCATGAGAGGCTTATCTCCAATTAACCACAAAAAAGCTGAAAGTAGAACTGTGGTTCAAGTAGTAGAACATCAGCCTTCAGAAAAAAAGCTAAAGGACAGTGCACAAGCCTTGCATCAAACCCTAGTACAGGCAAAGAAAGACAGAAAGAGAGGGGAGAAAGAGAGAGAGAGAGAGAGAGAGAGAGAGAGAGAGAGAGAGAAAGCAAAATGTCCATCACAAATTACTCTTTATATACTCTCTATACACTTTCAACATTTCTATACAGTAAAACATTACTAGACAAAAATAACATGAAGAAACATACTTGGACTAACACTGGAGTAACTTTCCAAATGGCATCAACCATAAAAATAAAATGAAAGAACACATGTACAAATGTACAAATGCATGCACACCACAGATACCCACTACAGACATATATGTAGATATTTCATGAGTTGATATAAAATCTATTTCCTATGTCAATTTTCATCATGTGCAGATGGTAATAACAAAGAAATTAATGTACACATACTTGTTTGCTTTCTGTAATAATTTGCATTTCTAAATTATTGTTTATGAAGCAAATAAGCATTGCTTCTAGAAAAATGCATCTCAAAATGAATGACAAATTATGAAGGAATTGTCTGAGAAGCATCATGATCATCACTGATGTTGAGCCACTGAAACATTTTGTGGAGATATTTTCAAATGTATATAAGAATAGCATGAAAAATAATAGTGTTCATTTACTTCACTTCAAAATGTAGATTTATTGCACCACATAAGGAAAGGCACAGAGTCCTCATATATATAAATAATTAATTTAAATGCCCAAATTTACAAGGTTTTATTTCCTGAAATAGAATATATATAAACAGTGTAAATATATATTATCCTTACATGATTATTGTTTAAAATAATTATAATTATAAATGATAAGAGTGTGCAATTTACTATTATCATAGTTAGCTCTACATACTAGTTCAATGATTTGTTTGGATAATATACTTGAATGACAGTTTGAAATGAAGCTATGGAAAAGTTCATGATGATCAATGGAAATCAAGGAAAAATGTGGTTCTTGTTCAGAAAGTGTCCACCTAGATATAAATCAATGAAAATATCTGAGAAAGAAATACAGTATTTAGCTGAAAAAGTTTTATTATATGAGTAAATGCATTGATAACATTATTGTAGGAATATATTGGTTGTATATGGATATAATAGGTGTGGGGTATGTTACAGGGTCGGGAGGGGGGGATTCCACGTTCCTTCTGGTGGGGATTCCACATCCCACCAGAGTACAACACACAGAAAAAGTCTCATGAACAAGATGAATTTATTGGGGAAGTGGATAGCTGACCAGCCAGGGTCACAGCACAGACTTGGGAGCTGTGACTGAGACCCTGAGCAACCCTCAAGCTGGAGTTTTTAAGGGGTAGGTTACATAGAGTTACATAGATAAGCCAAGTAAAGCAGGTTTGGCACATTTTCATTGGTTAAAATTATATGACCTTTAAATTCACTTGTTCTTTATGGTAAATATCATATCTAATAATTTGCAATATTGGGCCCACACGGTGGTGGTCTTTAATTGGTGGTCTTAAGGCCGTTACTGAGGTAAGCTAGTAAGGTTACAGAAACAAAACATAGCAAAAACATAGCCTTGAGTCACAGGAGCATAGGCAAAACATAATCTTGACTTGGTCAGCATGACCAATATTATCAATGCTATTGACACTATTACAGAAAGTATTTTTATTATAAGCTTCTGAGTAATACAACAACTCAGTGCAGCTGATGATAAACCTCAAGGTTGTCAGTAGTCTTCTGCAAAACTGCCAGCTTTGTAAACCTGAGTGAGGGACAGATACTCTTTTGCTTTTTAGCAAGAATGGAGAAAGGACAAAGGCTGACTTCTGGTTAGCCTTTGTCTGGGGTTTTTCTTTACCACGAGGTTTTTGTCCTTTATCAATAATTTTGTTCTGATTCTTTATTTCACATTTTGGCCCCATGGATATTCTTTTCCCAGGGAAAAGGGGGTTAAGAGGAGAGAGTAAATTTCCAGCAGCAGGAGGGACTGAGGCCAGACACAGCAGGAACTTTCTGTCAGTGAATAGCAACTCAGATATTACAGGTATATGAAACCTCTCTATGGATTACAGGATTACAGGCAACATATAACTATTAGTCTATTGCAACCTTTCCAAGTCTTCATGGTTTGCATTTTTTACTGAAAGCAATGCATTCTGTGTGCATGTGCATGTGCATGTGTGTGGTATATGTGTATGTGTATTTACATAGAGTGAAATCCAAATATAGCAAGAATACAAATGAGACAGATGTTAGGAATGCTTGCTTTTATTTCTAGCTACTTAAGAAGTTGAGAATTGAGGATTGTGTTTTAAGGCTAGACCTGGTAGAAAAGTTCATGAGTTACCCCAACCACAGCTGGGTGCAGTATTGAATGCCTATCATCCTAGTATGTGGAAAGCTGAGATTGGGAAGATTAATGTTCCATGCCAGGTAGAACTGTAAAGTCCATGAGATTCCACCTCCACAAGGGAATGCTTAGGTATAATGGCATGTGGATGTGATCCCAGTAAGATAGAAAGCCTAAGTAGGCAGATCATGGCTAAGGCATACAGCTTGTCAAGGCACAAGACCTTAAAAATAACTAGTTCAGGGCTGGGAATGTGGCTCAGTGGTAGAGTGCTTGCGTTGCATTCATGATACCCTGGGTTCGATTCCTCAGCACCGCATCAGCAGAAAAAACCGCAAGGGGCACTGTGGCTCAAGTTGTAGAGCTCTAGCCTTGAGCTGAAGAGCTGAGGTACAGTTCCCAGGCCCAGAGTTCAGGCCCCATGACCGACTAAAAAAAAAATAATCAGCTCAGCCGGGCGCTGGTGGCTCACGCCTGTAATCCTAGCTACTCAGAAGGCTGAGATCTGAGGATCACGGTTCAAAGCCAGCCCGGGCAGAGAGACCATGAGACTCCTATCTCCAATAAACCACCAGAAAACCGGAAGTGGCGCTGTAGCTCAAGGGGTAGAGCACTCGCCTTGAGCTGAAGAGCTGAGGGACAGCGCCCAGGCCCAGAGTTCAAGCCCCACGACTGACAAAAAAAAATAATAATCAGCTCAAAGCAGAAATACAGACTTAGTTGAAGTGGTATAGCACCCTAGCAGTAAGCCAATACTGTTTATAAAAAGGATACAGATGATGCTTTTGTGACAGATGCATGAATACATATAACCAATGCAAATTTTTACTATTACCACAGCCCAGAAATCTCTTGAGTATCTAGATTCTACCAAATTTCTCTTGTAGCATCAGATACTATTATAGATTTTATAATCAATCATAATTAATATATTAATTTTAGACTGTTTTTAAAGACTACATATAGATGTAATTTTTAAGGTATCTCTTTTTTTTCTCTTATTTCTTTTTCTTTCTTTTTTTGCATGGGTGTTGTGGGGCTTGAACTCAGGGCTTGAGCTCTATCCCTGAGCTTTTTTGCTCAAGGCTAACGCTCTACCACTTTGAGCCAAAGCCCCACTTCTGATTTTTGAGTGGTTAATTGGAGATAAGAGCCTCATGGCTTTTTCTTCCATGGCTGGCTTTAAACCACAATTTTCAGATCTCAGCCTTCTTAGTAACTAGAAATACGGGCATGAGCCACATGCACCTGGGTAAACTTGCTTCTTCAGTAATGGATGTTTGTAATTTTTTTCTGACTCAAAATGAGTACTTTTCATTTCATATCTTATTGAAAGTTAATCACTACATAAGGGAGAGATTTAAGTACCACATAAATCAAAGCCAAAAGTGTAGTAGTACATATTTTTGTGGGGAGGTAAAATGAAATATTTTTATATTTTGAAACTATATAAATCCAAAGTTTCTCAAATTTTGTCCCACTCTTTTATCTGCAGATTGTGTTTGTGGCAATTGTTGCTGTGGTACTCAAGTGGCACTGTCCTATTTTCCCACATTTCTAGTCACAATTATATTACAAGAATCTGTTGATTCTTTCATTATTTATTAAAACATTTATTCCACTGTGGACTCAGTAATATTTATTTTAAATTCAAATAAGACCCTATTATCTTAAAATGTACACTTATATATAATTTTATGAATGTAATTCATTTACATGGATTTCTTTATCATGAATCTCTGGATGCATATATTTAAATATGTATGTGAATATGAATATATCACCATTCATTTTCAACAAAACACAAGGCTAGTAACTGAATTAAATAATATGCTCATTCCTGATGCTATAGGACCAAACATGAAAATGTGGTGCAATTGCGGTTCAGATTACCTGGTAGTGGAGATACCATCAGACTATTGCGAATAACACTGGATGGAAAGCCAGTATTCTTGGTTCAACTTGAAGCTGACCAACACACATTGACTAGCGGAATGCCTCTGAAAGGTCATAGCAGTAAGTGCAAACTTGAGAATTGCTTAAGGGCAACCCTAAGCAGGAAGAGGGATCAGAGGCCATGTCAGGTCTGAGAATGAAGAAATAGGAAAGGTATTGTAAGTGGGTTTTCCACTGCTTACGTGACCAGAAAACTGCAAAAACAGAGATATTTTGGGACTTTTAGCAATAGTAAGCACCAAGCAGACCTTTCTTCCAAGGGAAAGGAATAGGTGAACAGAAAAATAGTTGAATAATTATAGTTGGGGTACAGTTTCATAAGCTGGGAAGAAGAGATGGGGAAGTAACATCAAGAAGGATCATGATTGACAGGAAGGATGTACACGACGAGTACAACAGAGAAGTGATAAAATTTCAAATTTTTCCAAAAGTAATCTCCATGCTTCTTGGCCTGCATAGCCTTTTGTAGATTATTATGTACTTTAAATACTAGTTAAAATATTTTCTTGTCCCAAGTCTATTACAATTCCTGTGACCTACTAGATTTTGGAAGGAACTATTATTTATTTTTATTTTTTTTTATTGTGAGAATACCATACAGAGAAGTTACAATTACAAGGGCAAGATAATGAGTACATTTCTTATCAAGAATTGTTGCCTCCTCTTTGTTTCCCCTTCCTGTCCCTTCCCATACTCCCCCCTCCCTCCACCAGATCCCGCCCCCCCACAAAGAAAGTTGGAAAGTTAGTTTTCTGACATGACTTATAGATCTCATTGTTGCAATGGGTCCACCTGTATCCCTAGTTAAACGAATTGTTTTTTCCCTTCCCCTCCACAAATTATACCAACATCAAATACAGTGAAAACATGGGTTATACCATGGGGGAGGTATACAAAGCAACACAGAAATCATGTTATAAATATGTTAGAAACAATTGCATGAAAGGAAAACAAAAACAAAAAAAACATTTGAATACTTATCTTGGAGTTCATTCCCCTAACATCAACTTATCTGACCTTTTCTGCTTGACTTAGACTTATACTAGTTATTGCAAATAAGGGAAACCATGGGACCTATGTTTCTTTGGGCCTGCCTTACTTCACTTAATAGAATTTTTTCCAAGTCTTTCCATTTCCTAACAAATGGGGCGATGTCATTCTTTCTGAAGGAGGCATAGAATTCCATTGTTATATATACCACATTTTCTTGATCCATTCATCTACTGAAGGGCATCTGGGTTGGTTCCATATCTTAGCTATGGTAAATAATGCTGCAATAAACATAGTTGTGCTGGTAGCTTTAGTATGGTTGTGTTTGTGATCATTTGGGTAAATGCTCAAAAGTGGGATTGCTGGGTCATAGGGGAGCTCTATGTAGAGTCTTTTGAGGAAACTCCATACTGCTTTCCAAAGTGGCTGAACAAGTTTACATTCCCACCAACAATACAGGAAGGTTCCCTTTTGTCCACATCCCCTCCAGCATCTGTTGTTATTAGAGTTCTTGATTATAGCCATTCTAACTGGGGTGAGGTGGAATCTCAATGTTGTTTTGGTTTGTATTTCTTTTATGGCTAGAGAGGTTGAACATTTCTTCATGTGTCTATTGGCCATCAAGAAGGAGCTATTATTATTATTCTCCTCACTTTTTGTTCTTTTGTTAATTCAGCATCTCAATACGTATTGGCCATTATCCTGCCTCAGCCTCCTGATTTCTGGAACTGTAGTGATGAACCATCATGCCAGTTTTACATTCTTAATAGCATTTGATTTACCTTTCTTCTTATAGGTAGCTAATTCTGACTTAAAGCCAAGACTGAAAGATTCTTATACATTGACACCTTTTTTAACATTTGAGGCTTAAAACAGTTTTCCCCCCAATAGTTTCATTAAACCAAACTCCACAGAATAAATTTTGATTCATTTTTCTTTTTATTCTTTTTATTTTTTCTGAACTGTTGTATTTCCATTAACATTCTGAAGGGCCCAGCTATGGAATTCTAAACAGTTGAGTGCAATAAGCATGTTGGTGTATCATTGTTGGTGTTGTATTAGATAAATGCCCAGAAATGGAATTTCTGGGTCATAGACTATGTTTAGTTTTGTGAGGACCTTATTTTTTGTACATTTATTATTGTAAAAATGCTGTACAGAAGGGTTACAGTTACATGAGCAAGGTAATGAGAACATTTCCTATCAAGCATTGTTGCCTTCTCTTTTGTTTTTCCCTACCATCCCTCCCCGCCCCACTGTCACAACTACCCCCCTCTCCCGCCAAAGTTGTAAAGTTTGTATTCAACATAGTGTTTTGTACATCTCATTGTTACAATGGGACAACCTGTATCCTTATTTAAGTATTTTGTTTTTCCCTTCCCCTCCCCGAATTAGAGAAGTGCGTATTCCAAACTCATTCTTGAATGAAATAGAAGAAGCAATCCAAAAATTCATATGGAATGATAAAAGACCCCAAATAGCAAAAACTATCCTTAACAGAAAGAACAGTGCTGGAGGAATATCAATACCAAATTTCAAATTCTACTACAAAGTCATAGTAATCAAAACAGCTTGGTACTGGCACAAGAACAGACCTCAGGACCAATGGAATAGAATTGAAAACCCAGAAATGAACCTACAGAACTATAGCCACCTAGTCTTCTATAAGGTAGCTAAAAAAATAGAATGGAAGAAAGACAGCCTCTTCAGTAAATGGTGTTGGCAAAATTTGTTAATCACCTGTACAAAACTAAAGGTAGATCCTTGTATATTACCATCAGCTAGAATCAACTCCAAATGGATCAAAGACCTCGAAATCAGAGTAAACACCCTGAAAACATTACAGGACAGAATAGGGGAAACCATAGTTCTCCTTGGCACAAGCCAAAATTTTCTTAATAGAGACCCAGAAACACAACAAATCAAAGAAAGGTTGGATAAATGTGCGGACCTTCTATACTGCTGTCCAGAGTGGTTGAACAAGTTTACGTTCTCACCAACAATGTAATAGAGTTTCCTTTGGGCCACATCCACACCAGCATTTGTTGTTAGCTTTCTTGATAATAGCCATTCTAATTGGAGTGAGGTGGAATCTCACTGTTGTTCTGATTTGCATTTCTTTTACGAACAGAGGTGTTGAATATTTTTTCATATGTCTATTGCCTATATCTACTTCTGAGAAGTCTCTCTGTGAAATGTAGCCCATTTATTAATTAGGCTGTTGTTTCTTTGAGGGTTTTCTGAGGGTTTTAATTTCTTTTAGCTCTATATTTTTCATATTAGGACCTTCTCTGATGCATAGCTGGTAAAAATCTTTTCCCATTCTGTGACATTTTTATTTTCAGTTTTATTGTGATTGCCATGTGAATAATAGTAACTGAGGTTCTCTAAACTATGTTAACTGAGTAGACACATTCCCTATAACCAATTTGGAGTTGTAGAGATAATGCATGTTGGAAATTTTGATTTAGTTTTCACGTTGCATTACCATGCCAAATTGAAAGATAGATTCATGTAGCTATCTCTTGTACAAATCAATCTTAATAATAATAACTCATAGGAAGTAGAATTGGTAACAACATTGTAGTTTTTTCAATTCACTGATAGGCTTATTCATGATATTCACTCCAGTATGTTACTAAGTTTTGTCTAGTTCAGGATTTCTTTTTAAGTTCTTCTGTTCTAAATAGTTCAGGTAAGCTTGGTAATCTAGTTTTTGACTCAACAGTTTTTAAATGATATGTACAAGTAACACTACTGCTACTTCTCACAGGTTTTCCATAACGCAACACAGATATTATAAAATTCCATTTCATTAAAATTACTGTCATTAATCTTCCAACATTTTTCAAGGTAAAACATAAGAATCAAGTCTTAGAGACTTTAAATATCCACCATAGCACAAGAATTACCAGATTGGTTCCTAACTAACTACTCAATAGTTAGGGTTTAATAAATTATCAAGTATTTGTTTCAGCAATAAATCTGTATCTTATGATGAAGGAAAACGTAATACTAGTAAGAGAATTATCATGTATTAACTAAAATGTCTGATAATGATCTACAAATGATATTTTACTTAGGAAAAACTTGGCAATGAAAAACAGCTATTTAACATTATATGTAAAATTGTAAGCCTTAAAGTATCATAACAATATTTGGGTTGTATATCATTCTATTATTTAAAAGATAATGATTAAAATTTAAAAGTTTTCATTGGTCTTGGCAATATGAACAATCCAAGAGAAAGAATTCATGACAGAATTCATAATTCAGTTTAATCTAAAAAGTGTTAATAGTACTTTACTGTAGAAATGACACTTATCAGTAATGGTTGACAGTAATTTGTAGCAAATTATTTCATCACAAAAGTTTTAAGAATATAATGAGTCTTGTTATGTTATTAACTGTGTGTGAGATGAAATTGCTAAATTATCAAAATATTGATGGTCAAATAGTCTCTAAAACTAATGTATATTTATTTTCTAAGTATAGTAGCTTGAAATATAAAGCATTATGAGAAGTAACTTACAGTCAATATGAGACATTAAGAAAAATTTCCTAAATACCAAAGTTTCTTAAACCACATATCCCAGACTTAACTACAGGAAGCATATATTGAAGAATGACTAATTGAAATTTTTCAGGCAATTTATAAATCAAGAAATAAATAATAGACAACCATTACCTCAAGCATGAATAGCATATGCTTCAATCTCTTCTCATGTCAATGAATGGCATTCTAAATTGCATAAGTGCATACACAGTTCTCTAAAAGTAGACGCCATGGCACAAAATGAGCTCTCTTCTGTTTAGATCCCATGCAATTGATAAGTTGAGCATGTTATCTGAAGGGTTTTTTAAATTAACATTTGTTAGCATGTATTAATTTTATAAAAGGGTATGATTGTTGTGTTTCAGTGAAAGGGTATTACATTTTTAACTCCAAAATGATGCTTTTAGCTTTAACTTGAGCAGCTATTGTTTTCAATGAAAAATTTCAAAATCTTGCAGAAGAGGGTTGATTATGGATGTTCTAATAACTCATTGGAGCAGCTTTATATTTTTTTCTTTCTCAACCAACATTGGCAAATGCCTTTCATTCACATCACTGCAAGATGTTTAACATTTCACTCAGGAACAATACAGTAATATTATTGACCAAATAAAATGTTTAAGCATTTTCAAGGCTAATCAAATATTTGGAGAAAATGAAAACAATGCAACATGATAGAATGGATAAAAGGTAAATTTTGATTTGGATAGTTTAATGAAACTTGTATATCTGAGTAGGTGTTATATCATGTGTGAATTACATCAGAAATGTAGGCAGAGATGCTTGTCTATTTGTACTATGTCAGAATTTATAGAAAAACAAATTCACAAAGTCTGTCAAATTAACTGGTCTTAATTTGCCAAGTCCTATTCAGGTTATTTAATAGAATAGACTATTGGCAATATGAGTTCTTTATTCCAGTCTTAACAATATTATCTGTCTGATGACACACTACAATTTACAATAATGTAGAGGTTTCGGGTTGGCTAGGGAAAGATTAAAGTGGTAGCCTCAGGATACACAGAGTCATTACCTAAATCGAGAGTAGAGAATAGGTACAGATGTGGAAAAAGTAATTGTGTGTGGTCAAATCAGATATTTGGAATGCACTCAGTCTGAGTTGTTGAGGGTAGAAGCTATCAGAATCCAACACCACTATGAGGGTCAATGTAGCTCAAGGGGCAAAGCTTATCAAAGACATATGAATTCCAGATTACGAAGTGACCTTTGGGTTTCCTGTATCCAAGTAGAGGGCAATTCCAGTGGATAACATCAAACAGGGTATTGAGCTGAGCTGAAGTCCCAGGGAGAGTGTCAGGAGTTCATATGTGTTAATTCTTGGCACATACATGAAATGGACTGACGAGTAGTCTGTGTGTGTTTGTATGTATGTTTTGTGTTTGTTTGTAAATGTGTTGTTTTCTAAGTCAATTATAAGTATAATACATACTGTTATTATTTCTAACCCAATCAGGATATAACATTTTACTAGGCATTACTGATGAAATGTAGTAATAATGTTCTCAGCATAGAAATTCATATAACAGTGATTTTGGAGTCTACACATAGGTTAGATGGAGAAAAGTTCTTTCAGATGTGATTATTATAAGAACATTTAGGTAGTAGCATAGATTATCCAGGTAGACCCTAAGTAATTAAAATATCCCCTTAAAAGAAGGAAGTAGTTTGTCCATGTAATTGCAACCCCTCTGTGTGGTATTTTCACAATAAAAAAGGAAGTAGAAAGCCAAAGAAAAGAGCATATGCTACCCTATTTAATGTGAATATGGAAGAATGAATAATATACCAAGGAATTAAGGAGGCCTATAGGAGGTTAAGCGGGAAGGAGTATTACCTCTTATAATTTCTCTAAAGGGGGCATGTCCCCATTGATTACTTAGTTTTAGCAAAGAAAACATTTTATATATCTTCCCCCTAAAACTGCAAGTCAACTTAATTTGTCTGTGTGTGTGTGTGTGTGTGTGTGTGTTTGCTGGCACTGGGGTTTGAACTCAGTGACAAGACTGTAAATATTTACGTTTTCATCCATACAGACTCCAATTCCAACATTTTGGTTGTTAATTGGAGACAAACATTTCACTGACTTTCCTGCCCAAGGTGGCTTTGAACAATAATCCTTAGATCTCAGTATTCCTGGTAGTTAAGATTACAGGCATGAGCCACCAATGCCAATCTTAAATTCATCTTCTTTTCTTTTCTTTTTTATTCTTTGTCAGTTGTGGGGCTTGAACTCTGGGTGCTGTCCCTCATCTCTTCAGCTCAAGGTTAGCACTCTACCACTTAAGCTATGGCTCCACTTCCTTACAAGTTTGTAAGGCAGAACTTTATTCTGGACATTGAAACAATCTAACATGAGAATTTGCCACGCCTACTCCGGTGGAGTCTGCTTAGCATGGAAAAGCTGCTTTCAGACCTGAGAATGGGGCTTCACAGAGACCTATCTCTGAGAATGGGACTTCACCGAAGTCTACCTCAGAGAATGGGGCTTCACAGAGACCTATCTCTGAGAATGGGACTTCACTGAAGTCTACCTCAGAGAATGGGGCTTCAAAGAGGCCTACCTCCTGGAAAGGCTGGTAAGCCCCTGGGAAAGATGTGTTTCTGTTCCTGTTTTTCTTTTCTTCACTGTATAGGGGTGCCTATTAATCTTTTACTGTTCCTGCTGCTCATTGTATTTACTCATGCTCAACGTTCCCTTATTCAAGTCTCTTTCTTAAGAGTGTTGATGACTCCAACATCTGATGAATGTCTTAAAAATATGACTACCTCACCAGAGTTAAGTGCTACCCTGAAAGCCCCTCTTATGGAGGCTAGTAGACAAGTCATAAGTAAATATAAAAGTATTGGGGGTTTCACGATGTCATTTCAGCAGAAGGAATTGTTTGTAAGAGATTTACAAGAAGCTGTAGGCGTGGCTAGAACAGAAAGAGTGTATGGCAATTGCTGGGAAAACTACTTAGGAGAAAGAACTTCCTGTTACTCTTTTTCATTTACTAAAAGGCTAGATCTAGGCCTCCTTGGTGCTTACTATTAAAGAAAGAACAGTAAAGATCTTATGGGACAGTTAAGGCCTCTATAGAAAAAAGTAATGGTTAATTGGTGATAAACATCGAAACCCATTGTATTTCTTAAAAATAGAGGTAAAGCCTGAAACAAGTGCCTATCAGGAGACCAGCTGGTGACCACCCAAGAATGAAGCCCTTCAGCAAGATTGTGTAACCTTTTGCCCTTTCTCATGGAGACTTTTGCTATAAAAGTTTGTTATCCTATGCATTAAATCGCACTCAGCATCCACTCCTCTTGTGTGTGAGTTGTCTGTTTGCCATCTCCTCACCTATTCCAGTTCCTCCACGAGGTGTCCTCCATTGTCCCGACAGAGCTGGTCCGCGGCAAGAATTCATCTGTTCACTTTGTAAGGTGCAGACAGTTATGAGTGTAGGAATCAAGGCAACAGCCTCACCCCCATATGAAGAAGGCTTCTCATTCCAACTACACCACAAAGAAAGGTGACCAATGCAAGAAAATCAAAGACTTGGGCAAGAGAATGAATAGTGGATTTCAGGGAAGCACATGGTCCTCAAAACAAATTATAGAACATATTCTTCCTTGTTCTTAGGGATTTTTTTTCTTCTCTTTTATATTGCTGTTCAGTTCAGTCTTAGATGTAAAGTCTATGGTGATTACTAGGCCTTTTGATTAGTTGTGTACATGCTTAATTCAGGCTCTAATTTTAATTACTTGTTTCTATTTCTCTATTTTTCCTAGTACTTATTATTTATATAGTTTTCAGGTTACTTTTTTATTTTAGGTCTTTGTTCTCTATCTTCTGTTCCTATCCTTTTCTATATTACACTATTCCGTTATTTATATTCCTTCTCTCCTTCCTTTGTTTTAGTAAATTGGTTTGTACTTATTATTTGTCTGTGAGATAAAATGTGTTTATTTCCATTTTAGCTGTGTCTAAATGGCTCATCCTGATAGACTTTTGGTTAGAATTGTTTTATTGCTAACAGGTTTGTTCATTGACTACAACTGTTTATAATCTCCTTTCCTGAACCACAATACCCCTCCCAAAGAAAAGATTTTTAACCAGGGAAGTCCATTCAGTCAAGGGGCTCTAGGTTAGTTTTGTTACTTTGTGATATAGTATTTGCTTTTGGTGGCTAATGGGCAGAACAACCCATAGAAATATAAGGAAGGGCTGGGAGGTGGGTCAGTGTTAGAGTGCTTGCTTTGCATGCATGAGACCTTGGGTTCAATTCATCAGCACCACATATGCAGAAAAAAAGCCAGAAGTGGAGCTGTGGCTGAAGTGGTAGAGTGCTAGCCTTGAGCTGAAGAGCTGAAGGACAGTGCCCAGGTCCAGAGTTCAGGCCCCATGACTGAAACAAAAGCAATATCAGGAAAATGGCAAGTCAATGAACTGTAACTCTCATGCAAAATAACCTGGAAATACAACAGTTAATGAAAGATTAGAAAATAGTTCTCAACATGCTTTAAAACCCTGCTGATAAACATGGTGAATGGAAAGATAGAAACCTTGAACAACACTATGAGTTAATGTGATGAAACTAACTAAAGATCATTAGAGGAATTCATGTAATCTACAAATAGAGAACTAAATACATTCCAAGAGAAGGAAAGGGAGTCCAGTGAAAAAATGGTCACTCAACTAAAGTATATGAGAGCAGACACACAAAATAAAATTAAGGACATAAAGAAGTCCATACAAGACCTAAAACAAAGCCCTCAAATGAAGCCCTCAAAATTAATGAAAAAGAAGGCAGGGAAATAAAAACACAAAGTAGAATTATTTTTGACTGTCATGGGGCCTGAACTCTGGGCCTGGGCACTCTCTCTCAATTCTTCAGCCCAAGGGTAGCACTTTACCACTTGAGATATAGTTCCATTTCTGGCTTTTTCTGCTTATGTGGTGCTGAGCCTCATACATGCAAGGCCAACACTCTACCACTGAGACACCTTTCCAGCCCACAAAGTAGAATTTTTTGATAGCAGACTACATGACAAAGAAAACAGTTTCAGGATTATAGACTAGTTATTATAGGGAAAGAATAATTATTCAAAACAAATCCAAGTGAAGATTTGTCCTTACAGGAGGTTCAGGACTCAATCAGAACATTGAGAAAGGTCAAAAGAAGAAAGCTGACGGGATAGGAAATATATTTAATGAAATTGTAAAATAGATTTTCCTGAACAGAAACAAGAATCCTTTAGAATTCCAACAGACAAGACCAAAACAGAGCATCCCACCACCACATTGTAATCTGCACAGGATTAATAGAGACCAAAGAAAGGATCCTTAAAGCTTCAGAGAGTAAAGACTAAATATAAACTGTGGATTGGTGGCTCACACCTATAATCCTAGCTACTCAGGAGACTGACATCTGAGGATCGTGGTTCAAAGCCAGCCAGGGCAAGAAAGTCCATGAGACTCATCTCCAATAAACCACCAGAAAATTGGAAGTGGCACTGTGGCTCAAGTGGTAGAGCACAAGCCTTGAGCTGAAGAGCTGAAGGACAACTCCCAGGCCCAGAATTCAAGCCCCACAACCGACCCTCCCCCCAAAAAAGATTAAATACCTATGGAGGAAACCCAATCAGAATAACTACAGATTTATAAACTGAGACCATGAATTCAAAGAGAGCCCAGAATGAAGTATATCATGCCTTAAAGGCAAACAACTACCAACCAAGAACAGTATACCCAGGAACACTAAGGGACAAATAAAGAAAACTTTTACAAAAGGGAAACATTGAAACAATTTATCTACTCAAAAGCACCATTACAATAGATACTTAAGACATAGTACATAGAGTAAATGAGCAAGAACACGACATTTGCATGGAAATTACCACTTACCAGAGAACCAAATATAGAAAGAAATGATGAGGCTCAGTCCCTAAGTAGGTGAAAAACATGGCAAGAGGTACCAAACACTTCTCAGTACAATTTCTAAATATTAATGGACTTAAATCTTCAAATAAATAACATAGACTGACTAGTTGGGTCCAATAGCAAGATTCATTCATCTGCTGTCTTCAAGAGACACATCTAGCCCACAGAAACAAACATATTCTGAAATTGAAAGACTGAAAAAAAAATCTATCAAGCAAGCAGTTACCATATGGATGGATCTGTAATACTAGTAACAAATAAAATAGACTTCAAATAAAAATTACTGAGAAGAGACAAAGAAGGAGGATACACACTAATAAAGGGATTGAGAGGCATTTCCTATAGGAAGATATAATAAGTCTAAATATCAATACACCAAAAGCCAGAGCACACAAAGTCAACAAACACTATTTACCCTAAAATCACACATAGATCCAAACACAATGTCTGTTGGTGACTTTAACACACCACTCTCAGGCCTCGATACATCAACCTGGCAAAACCAACTAGAATTAACAGGCATCTAAAGAATATATAAGCCATCAGCATCAGAATACATGTGCTTCTTGGCAGCACATGGAATATCTCCAAAATAGACTACATTTGAGGTCACAAGGCAAACATGTGCAAAATCAGAAATATTGAAATTCTTCCCTACATTCTCTTAGATCACAATGGAAGAAAATTAGAGCTCAACATCAAAAGCCACCACAGAAAATCCTGTAACTCATGGAGACTGAACAACACATTGTTGAATCTCCAGTGGGTCATTGAATTGATCAGAAAGGAAATTCAGACATTATGTTATTTAAGAAAAAGGAACACACAAAATACCAGCTTCTCTGGGTCAGATCAAAGCCAGTGCTCAGAGGAAAATTTGTAGCTCTGTGTGCCTACATTAACAAATTGGAAAGATCTCAAATCATCAATTTAATTATGCACCTTAAGTTCCTTGAAAAAGAGGAACAAGCAAAATCCCAAGCCAGTAAACAGAAACAAATATTTAAAATTAAATAAGATATACATGAATTAGAGAAAAAAGCACAGAAAGAATCACCAAACAAAGATTTGAGTCTATTGAAAATAAATAACAAAATTGATAGAACCTTAGTGATAAGGGTCCTTGATCAAAGGAAGGAGACTGATTCAAAGTAAAAGTCAAGCAAAGCTTTATTCTGCACCAAGCATCAGGAATCAAACTGACCGGTCAGGGCCGTCTCTATGGAGAGAGTTCCCCTGCCTAGTCTCACAGGCTAATTTTTATAGGGCAAAACTGCAAACCACAAACTAACTGTAAACATGTAGCATTTATGAGCTAATTTTAATCTTATTGGTTAAAACAGAATAGTTACATATGTGTTTTTTTTACTGATTGGACGCCTCCACTTGACTCTCATCTTTGTTCTTCTGGGCTCTGTTACTGAGGCAAGCTAGCAAGGTTACAGAAGCGAAACACACCAAAAACATAGCCTTGAGTCATAGGAGCATAGGCAAAACATACAGAAATTATTTTTATTATAAGCTCCTGACTAATAAAGCAACTCAGTGCAGCTGGTTATAAGCCTCAAGGTTGTCAGTAGCCTTCTGCAAAGCTGCCAGCTTGGTGAACTTGACTGTGGGAGAGATGTTTTGCATTTTAGCAAGGATGGAGAAGGAACAAAGGCTGACTACTGGCAGCCTTTTTCTGGGTTTTTTCTAACTTTTGCCAGTGAATAGCAACTCAGGTATTACACTTAGCAAATATGACCAATAAAGAAAAACAAAAACATGCCCAACTAAATAAAATTGGAGCTTAGAATAGGAACACATGAAAGAAATAAGCAAGGTCCAGAACATTATAAGGGAGTATTTTTTGTTGTTGTTGGTTGTGGCGCTTGAACTTTGGGCCTGGGCACTCTCCCTAAGCTCTTCAACTCAAGGCTAGAGCTCCACCATTGAGCCACAGTGCCGCTTCTGGTTTCCTGGAGGATAATTGGAGATAAGAGACTCACGGTCTTTCCTACCCTGTCTGGCTTTGAACTGTGATCCTCAGATCTCAGCCTCCTGAGTATCTAGGATTACAGGTGTGAGGACTGGTGCCTGACTATAAGGAAATATTTTTCAAGCTTTTATGCTAACAAATTTTAGAATCTGGAAGAAATTGAAGAATTCCAAGTAAACATTGATACACCCAAACTAAAGCAAGAAGATTTAAACCAACTAAATAAACCAACATTAAAAACTAATGAAATAGAAATGTCTATAAAAGTCCTGCCACCAAGGATAACCAGGACCAGAGGGATTCACAGCTGAATTTTTCAAGGCCATCAAAGGAGAAATCACTCCAACACACCTCAAACTCTTCAAAGAAATTGAAAGCAAAAAAAAATTATGTTATGTTGTCAGGCCAGCATAACTTTCATCCCAAAACCAGGTAGAGACCCATTAAAGAATGAGAACTATAGACCCAGTTCTTTGATGAACATTGATGCAACACTTCTCAATAAAATTCTAGCCAATTGACTTCAACAACTCATTAAAAATTATAAACTATGATGAAACTATTCATTCTAGTGTTGCAAAACTGGTTCAATATACATGTCAGTTAATGTAATTCAACATATCTACAAGCTCAAGGACAAGAGACACATGGTCCTAGTCACAGAAAACTCATTTGACAATATCCAAAACCCTTTTATGTTAAAAGCTGGAGAAGCTAGTAATCCAAATAACATTACTCAATATAATAAAGGCTATATATCACCGACTACAGCCTGCCTTATACTTAATGGTGAAAAGTCGAAACCATTTCCTATAAAATAATAAAAAATAAGTCTAGAATGTCTGCTCTCTCCACTCCTCTTCAGTATAGGACTATATATCTTAGCTGGGGCAATAGGGCACAAACTAAACATAAAGGGGATCAAAATAGGGCAAGAAGTTAAACTCATTTTTTTGTAGATGATATGATTCTGTATTTAAAGAATCCCATAGATTCCTCTCCCAAGCTACTTGAGCTGACCCAAAACTTTTTCAAAGCAGCAGGGTATAAATTTAACCCACAAAAATCAATCCTTTTTCTGTATGCCAACAATGAGAAAGGCAAAGCTGAAATTAGGAAAGCAACTGGTTTTTTAATAGCCTCAAAAATCATACCTAGGAATGAATCAAAGATGTGAAGGATCTCTATGATGAAAACTTTACAAACTTGAAAAAGGAAATTGAAGCAGATTTAAGGAAGTGGAAAAACCTCCTAAATCACTGGATTGGAAGGAATAGCATTGTGAAAATCTCAATAGTGCCCAAAGCTATCTACAATTTCAATGCAATACCCATCAAAATACCAACAACATTCTTCTACAATATTAAGAATAAGCAATCCAAAAATTCATGTGGAATAAAAGAAGACCCAGAATTGCACAAACAATCCTCAACAGGAAGAACAGTGTTGGAGGATTATCAGTACCAAACTTCAAATTCTGTTACAAAGCCAAAATAATAAAAATAATATAACAGCTTGGTACTGGCACAAGAATAGGCCTGAGGACAAATGGAATAGAACAGAAATGAACCCACCTTATCACCACCTAGTATTTATTAAGGGAGCCAAAATTCTGGATGGAAGAAAGACAGCATCTTCGACAAATAGTACTGTCAGAATTGGCTATACAACTGCAAAAACCTGAATTTTGAACGTTATATATCACATGTACCAGAATAAATTCCAAATGGATTGTAAGATGAGATAACCAGAAAAAAATACAGGAAGGGGTAGGGGAAACACTAAGGCTGTTTGGCACAAGTCGAAACTTTCTAAGTAAAGATCCAGAAACACAACATATCAAAGAAAACTAAATAAATGGGATTGCATAAAATTTGAAGGGTTTCTGTGTTCCAAAGGAAATGCACTGGGCTGGGAATGTGGATTAGTGGTATAGTGCTTGCCTAGCATGCATGAAGCCCTAGGTTCAAATCCATAGTACTACATAAACAGAAAAACCAAAGGTGGCACTGTGGCTCAAGTGGTAGAGTGCTAGCCTTGAGCACAGAGAGGCTCAGGGACAGTGCCCAGGCCCTGAGTAAAAGCCACAAGATTGGCAAAAAAAGAAATGTACTTTTTACCAGAATTATATGACTGGAACCCTTCTGTACATCTTTATAATAATTTACAATATTTTTTAAAAAAGAAATAAAGGTGACATGAAAATATATATGTTGGGGTATTTATTATTAAATATGCTCTAAAAGAATATTTTGAAGGAAATTCATCAATTTAAAATAAAGGAATAGTGGATGGTATTTTGAAGGAATATGGAAATATACATTCTTCAGTGAAGAAAATATATGGACAAATATAAAACTTCATTGAAATTTTGATTCATAGCACTACTTTAAATTTTATACATGATTTAAAAGTAAATTCACAAAGTAAATACAAACAGTTTAGTATCTTATTATATATATATAGAGAGAGTATATATATGTATATATAGGGGGGGTAATTTGTGGCCAAGTATAATGGTTTGTGCTAAAATCCCCTAAATATTATGGTAAATTGAGATAGAAAGATAACAGTTTGAGGAAAACCTTGGAAAAATAATAGCATGATCCTATCCCAAAACAAGCCAGGCATGGTTGTACATACCTCTAATCCCAGCTATAAGTGTTCAGTGTTGGTAGACACATTATAGTCTGAGTGTCCTTGGCAAAATCTTATGACTGGCTGACAAGTAAAGGCCACAGACAGTTTAAGTGGTAGAGTATTTTTAGCAGGATCTCTAGAGCCCCGTGAAGGCTGTGACTGACTACAGGAGATTTGATGGTGCACTTCAATTATGAATGATATCAGTGGAAATCCCCTAGTTATATAATTGTATATCCTATGTCTAAAGACGTAGGTTTACAAGTGTTTGACCTTTGTATTCACTCCTGTCAACAGAGTCCCTATATGTACTAACCTTAATGAGGAAGTTCCTGGATCCCTTTCCAAAATTGCTTAATTAATTTTGGATTTTTTGGCACCTACTCCTTAGAATGTGCTCTTTTCTCTATTTTCCTGTAACTCCCTTAAGTTTGCCTTGGGCTAATTTGAACATATGAAGTAGAGGTTGGGAGAGACCATTTCAGCTTAACCATATCTGTTAGTTAAATTTATTCCTCACCCTATGGTGATAATTGAAATATTAATTACCTAATAAACAATATTCTTTTTTTAATTAATTTATTTATTTTTTATTTGTGAACATACTGTACAGAGGGGTTACAATTACATGGGCAGGATAATGTGTACATTTCTTACCAAGCATTGCAGCCTCCTCCTTTGGTTTACCCTTCACATCCCTTCCCAGCCTCCCCCCTCCCCCCCAATCCCAACCCTTCTCCTCCCCCCTTCCCCCCCCCCCGACCGACGTTGTAAAGCTCGTTTTGGACATGACAACTTATACTTCTCGTTGTTGCATCAGATCCACCTGTATCCTTAAACAACTGGTTTTTCCCCATCTCCTCCACAAGTTATACTGACATCAAATATAGTGAAAGCAGGGGTTATACTGTGGGGGAGGGACATACAAAGCAACAAAGAGATAGTCTTATAAATGCGTTTGAAACACATGCATGAAAGAAAAAACATTAAAATACATGTCTAAGGGTTCATTTTCCTGACATCACATTATCTGACCTTTTCCGCTTGACTCATACATATACTAGATATTGCAAATAAGGGAAACCATGGGACCTATGTTTCTTTGGGCCTGGCTTACTTCATTTAATATAATTTTTAGCAAGTTTTTCCATTTCCTAACAAATGTGGCAATGTCATTCTTTCTGATGGAGGCATAGAATTCCATTGTGTATATATACCACATTTTCTTGATCCATTCATCTGCTGAGGCGCATCTGGGTTGATTCCAAATCTTAGCTATGGTAAATAATGCTGCAATGAACATAGTTGTGCTGGTAGCTTTAGTGTGGTCTTGTTTGTAAGCATTTGGGTAAATGCCCAAAAGTGGGATTGCTGGGTCATAGGGGAACTCTATGTGAAGTCTTTTGAGGAACCTCCATACTGCTTTCCAAAGTGGTTGAACAAGTTTACATTCCCACCAAAAATGAAGTAAGGTTCCTTTCTGTCCACATCCCCTCCAGCATCTGTTGTTGTTAGAGTTCTTGATTTTTGCTGTTCTAACTGGAGTGAGGTGGTATCTCAATGTTGTTTTGATTTGCATTTCTTTTATGGCTAGGGATGTTGAACATTTCTTCATGTGTCTATTGGCCATCCTTCTTTCTTCTTCAGAGAAGTTTCTCTTTAAGTCTTTCGCCCACTTGTTTATTGGGCAGTTGTTTCTTTGAGGATTTGTTGTTGGGGGGTTTAATTTTTTGAGTTCCAAGTATATTTTAGATATGAGACCCTTGTCTGTTGTATAGCTAGTAAAGATCTTCTCCCAATCCGTGGGCTTTCTATTGATCCCTTCTATCTGCTGCCTGCAGGAGTCACATCTTGCCCGAATAAACAATATTCTTAAATATTACTGTATGGGCATCTCTTTATCCATCATACTGGAATCTGTTGCTCAGAACTGGCACTAGAGCAAGGTTGTAATTCTCATTCTGTGTTTTTATGTTTAATTGATTTACTATCATAATTTGATTAAAAATAATTCTGACACATGCTATCACATGGATGAATCTTGAAAACCCTATGTTAAGTAAAATAATTCTGATACAAAAAATCAAATACTGGATGATTCTTATTATATGAATAGTTTACATTGACCAAATTCAAAGATTTTTTTGTTTGGTTATATAAGAATAAACAAAGTCATGTTGTCTGTGGGAAAACTGATGTTACTGAGATTCCATCACGTTAAGTGAAATGGAGCCAGATCATTTTTATATGTCTGCCAGTACTGAGGATTGAACTCAGGTCCTGGACACTGTCCCTCAGCTTTTTCACTCAGGACTAATGCTTTACTACTTGAACCACATCTCCACTTCTAACTCTTTGCTGGTTTATTGGAGATAAGAGTCTCATGGGCTTTCCTGTTCTGAATATCTTTGAACTCCACCATTCTCAGATCTCAGCCTCTTGAGTAGCTGGGATTAAAAGCATGAGCCACTGGCTACTGCCTTTAAATCTAATTTTAAATGATAACAGGCTGGGAAGGTGGCTCAGTGGTAGAGTGCTTGCCTTGCATGCACGAGGCCCTGGGTTCGATTCTTCAGAACCACATAAGCAAAAAGAAAAAAGCCAGAAGTGGCGCTGTGGCTCAAGTGGTAGAGCGCTAGCCTTGAGCTGAAGAGCTGAGGGACAGTGCCCAGACCCAGAGTTCAGGCCCCACGACAGGTCCCCCCCAAAAAAGGTAAATATCACATGCCTTTTATCATATTCATAATACTCCATTTTTTTACAAAAAAAGTGATACATAATATCATGAAAATATATCACATTTAAAAATGAAACCCAATATTTTAAAAATTATTATGAGCTAGTAAAGAAACATGAAGTAATATAACATAAAATAAATTCACCCAGAAAAGAAAATTAATTTTAGTACCTGTTACAATGTGTATGAATCTTGATTACACCATGTTAAGTTAGGTAATCTAATCATGAAAAGTTCAAATATTAGATGACTATTCTTACATGAATAATCCAAATTGGTCAAATTCATAGCGGGTAATTTTAGAATCATACATGCCAATGGCTCATGGGGCAAGTTGAAAGTTGAATAGAATATAAAGACTCATTTTTTTAATTCAGGAAACACTGACATTGACTGTAGTATAACAATGCCAATATACTAAATTCCACTACATTGTACACTTAAGAATAGTTAAAATGGTATATTTTACTAGATAAAAGTAACTGTTTTAGCCAAAAATAGTTACAATGTGGACATTAAAATGGTCAACACAGTTATTGATAATGTGTTTTGTGACTTATAAAAGTAATATCTTGAAATATAGATTAAATATCAATTGAAATTCTAGGTGCTTTTGAATACAAGCAATATTTTATATGAAAAACTCAAACTATCATTATAAATATGAACATATGCACAAAAGGTCCCCATGCATATCACTGCATTGCCATTTAGCTACTCTTGCTGTAACAATTGAGAAGTTGAGAAATTCATGTGCTCTTCATATTGCATCTAGAAATTGGTGAAACCTCTGTAAGCCTGATTTTGTAATTACTTAGAGAATTTCACTGCTAATGAACTGAGGCATATAGCATGAAGGAAACATGAAGATTTGTTGTTCACCCACTCTGATTATATGATTTCTTTACATAATAGAAACTCTAGCCTTTCCTGATGAATATGCTACAAAAGTAAATACAACTTGCTTTTTAAAAAATTACAGTTCTCAGAAGTTACAAAAACATTGTATTGTATTTTGCACTTGTGATATAAAAACAATGTCTAAAAGTAAGATAATTTGCCAACTTTTGCATATTCATTATGCTGTATGGTAGGTACTCTAATATCACTCAACAGATTCATACATATATTAGATTGGCACAAGCTACTTTTTCTGAGTGAGTTCATAGCATATTGTGTAATAACTAGCAATTATTTTATTAAGTATTTGCTATATGTGTTTTTGCTTTATTAATTTATAGTGGTACTAGGGTTTGAAAGTTGAACCATCTCTTTGCTGAGGAGTCTACCAGTTGAACATATATCTCCAAACTCTTAAGAAGTTGCTTTTAGTTATTTTCTGATAACGCTTTTTGCTTTTTCTTGAGAATTGACCACATTGTGATTCTCTTAACTATACCTTTAGTATAGCTGAAATTTCTGGTATGAATCACCATATATTGCTTGTTGACATGAACATGTATTATCTGCTGAGGTAAGATCTCACTAACATTTTGCCTAAGCTAGCCAGCCTAACAGTTTTCAACTGCCATTCATCCCCCTTCCCCAAGCTGCCCACTGTCCAATCCCTTCTTGACATGTGGGGCTTGACTCCTCACCCTCCAGCTTCAAGCCCTACCTCCTTCGGTGGCATGCCCCGCTCCCTCCAGTCGGCCAGGCCATGGGCCATGCTAATTATTGGGCCCTGCTGATTATTGGGACCCCATGGGTTATTACACTCCTAATCAGCCAGCAAAAAGCTGGAACTGGATATTTGACTTAAGTGGTTAAGTATCAATCTTGAGTAAAAAAGATAAGGGTGAGTTATAAGCCCTGAGTTCAAGCTTCAGCACCAGCAGACACAAACAAACCAATTAGCTAGCATAGGCCTAAAACCATACACATATATGACTCTAAACATTTTTTTCTTAATAGGGCTGAAGAGCACCTGCCTGTCGAGTGCAAGGCCCTGAGTTTGGTCCTCAGCTCTGGAAAAAAAAAGCTATAAAAATTTTTCATAGTAAAATAAAATATCCACTACATCTCTGTTACAACTCACAGTGTATTGTGTTCTCGGGTCCCTGCTAACCTAGAAGCACTTTCCTTGATTTCTTAAGATTTTAAGAAAATTGCAATAGTTGCAAAGAATGCTAAGTATTTTGATAAGAATACCTTCCTATTCATTGTTGCTATATGGACAAGCTACTGATTTTTTTGTGTCCGAATTGCTGAAAGTGTTTAAAAACCCTTTTTTTTTTAGTGAAGTCTTTAAGCTATAGGATCATATCATCTGCAAATAAATAAAATTTATGTCCCATCCTATTTATATCATTTTTGTTTCTTTCACATGCCTTATTGTTCTGATTATCAAGTCAAACATTATATTGAATAAGAATAAACACACTTGTATTGTTCTAGACTGTGGAAGAAATTTTCCCCATTTACCATGATGTTGGCTATAAGTTTATTATAAATAGCACTTCTTATGTTGAAGTATGATCATTCAATTCCTATTTTCTTATTTTTAATATACATTTTTATTGTAAAGAAACTTTACAGAAGGATTACAGTTATATGAGTAAGCTAATGAGTACATTTCCTATCGAGCATTGTTACACTGTCCTTTGTTTTTCCCCACCTCCCCAACTCCTGCCTTCACACACACCCCGGAAGTTGGAAAGTTTGTTTTCAACATAGTGTCTTGTACATCTCATTGTTACAAAGGGACAACCTGTATCATTATTTCAGCATTTTGTTATTTCCCTTCCCCTCCCCAAATTAGAAAAATGTATATACAAGATGCAGGGTACTGGAATCAAATACAATGAAAACAGGGGTTATACTATGGGGGACTAATATACAAAAGAAACAAAAAAATCACATAGTAATTATAAGTATATTTAAAAAAACAGCAAGAAAGATAACACCTCTGTTTCCCTATCTTGGGGTTCATTTCACTTAGCACCATCTTATATGGTCGCATGTATATGGATTTTGACCATTTCTGCTTGTACTATTTTCTTCAGAGCTTTTGCCATTACAGGATGTTGAATTTTGTCAAAGCCTTGTTCTGCATTTGTTGAGATGATCAAGTTCTTTTGCTCTTGATTTTGTTTATGTGTTTTATTACATTAAATTATTTGTATATGTTGAACCATCCTTGTATGCCGGGAATGAAATCAACTTGATCACCATGCATGAATTTTCATCATGTCAATGTAAATAGCATTTTACTGAGATGAGACTTTTATTATCTGTTTTTTAAGTAATTTGGTATTCAGTTTTCTTTTTTGTTGTGTCCTGATTTGGGTATCAAAGTAATACTTGTATGATAGAATTTCTTCTCTTTATATTTTAAGGAATAGTTTGAGGACTGTTGGTATTCTTTAAAGGCCTGATAAAATTCTACAGTGTGTATTAATGGCCCTATATTTTTCTTTATTGGAGACATGCTATTATTATATCCATGTCATCACTTAATATAAATCTGTTTAAGTGTCTTATATCTTTTAGTTTAGATTTTGGAAGAACCTACACATGTAGAAATATTTTATTTTTTCTGTATTTTCTAGTTTATTAGAATATAAACTTTTTTGTACAAACAGGAGTTTGAACTCAGAGCCTTTGATCCATGATGCCAAACTCTAAATGTAAGTTTTTGAAGTATACTTCAAGGGAATCCTCTGAAAGTCATGGGTACTTGTTGAACTAAACTCTTTTGAATTTTATCAATTTGGTTCTGAAAAGAAATCTTGAAAACAGTCTCATTCACAGTAACCTCAAAGAAATAAAATAATTAGGAATAAAATTAACTGCATAGGTAAAAGGGCTTTGCAGTAAATACCAAAAAATAATAAAGAAAGAAATTGAAGAAGGTACTATAAGATAGCTTCCCCATGTAAGTTTAATGGCAGAATTAACATTGTGAAAATGGCTATGCTACTGAAACAAAATTAAAGATTTAATGTAATTCCTATCAGAATCCTTTCTTCACTTAAGTGAAAATTCATAAATTCATATACAAATAGAGAAGACCTAGAAGAGTAAATGCAGAGTAAAAAATAAAAAAGCAATGCTGGAAGAACCCAGTTTTTGCAGCCCCCACGAAGGTGGATAACATGGCAGGAACTCCCAAATACCTCTCAGTCCTATCTCTTAACGTTAACGGACTGAACTCTCCAATTAAGCGACATAGACTGTCTAGTTGGATTAAAAAACAA
>NW_012267296.1:4613375-4685854 GCF_000151885.1 Dipodomys ordii
TAAACAAAGGAGGAGGCTGCAATGCTTGGTAAGAAATGTACACATTATCCTGCCCATGCAATTGTAACCCCTCTGTACAGTATGTTCACAAATAAAATAAAATTAAATTATAAAAAAAAACAATGCTGGAGATATTATAATACCAGATTTTAAACTACACTATAGAACCATAGTAAAAGAAGAATAGCAATGTAGTGGGGAGTAGAAAGAGTGGCAAAGAGAATATAATAGGGGAGATGAATTTGTTGGCAATACACTGTACATCTATGGAAATATCACAGTGAAAATGCTTTGTAAAATTAATTTATACTAAAAATAGAATAGTGTGATGATTGTAAACAAGACTTTCATGGTTTTGAATTCAGGGCCTTGCTATTTACAGGCCAGTATTCTTTCACTTGAGTGATACATGCTGTTCAGTACTTTCTTTTATATATATGTACTTTAAGTGACAACATCATTTACTAATTTTAAAGAGATAAACACTACCCTACCCTCTGTGTCATGAGCATATGATCCTATAATATTGGGTCATAAATGTTTTCTGAAGTGTTAAAGTATCTTTTATTATGACTAATGACTGATGTTTAAATAATTCCATCAGTGCCTGGAATTTAGAATAACACTAGATTAGACCAGACTGATTTTGCAAAGCTTATCTCCGCATGGAGGAATTTGAAGAACTGAAATATATGACCTAAGCTGCAGTAGCTTCATATTCTGACAAAATAATTGTGATCTTCAATATTTTTGATTTTCTATGTACTTTCAATTAAGTTGATGTATTCTTATGCTTTTACATTTTTTGTACTTGGACAGATGCATTTATTACACATATCCTCATTCTTTTTCTCTCAAGTAATTAAAATATTTTAAATATTCCAACCAGTATAACAATATTGTTATTGTTCAGAACTTTTAATACTGTATTTTCATGCAATATCTACTAAATAACTCTTAATAAATACATTGTTTAATAAAACTTTTATGAGATAAAAAGACAGTATTTACACAGGGACAGTATTACATTAAAGTAACAAGTAGAAAATATTAACCTTGAGAGCTATTGTCTTCTAATGAATTTTTGTTCATCTTCAGTGAAATAAGGATATTTTAGACTAGTTTTAGGTATCTAATTATTGGGTTTCAATAGATATTGGAAGGCACATTAGGCATTGTTCTTTTCCCCCCTATATCATCAAATAGCCAAGTACCAAGAAATGTGTCTTTTTTTCAATTTAAAAGTTACTTCAATAGGATTGCTTAAGTTATGTCTCATAGCCAACATTTTATGTCTGATCATAGCTAAACTTTTGACCCTCTTCCACCAAAGTGAAATTCATCACTTTGCTGCAAATATAACTCTGACATGAATGAGGCATCATATGAAATAGTAACTAGCTCAGGTAAAAACAGCTTATCAGAAAAGATTACTTGAAAAATAACATATATTTTTAAATCTTTTACTCTATGCCGAGTATACTTCAACTTTACACCCATTATAAAAATTGTTTCTCGTGAAATGTTATTAAAATGCAAAAAAGAAACCATTCAATGTACATGACGCTACACGGAATTCTCTTTTCTATACTATTTGACCTTCCTATATTAATACATTTTTCTATGACAATTATTTTCTATATCAATCATTTTCTGTGTTCTATGTGTATGTACATACACATACACATAAAAATATATTATGGTTAAGAGAAAAAGTAAAGCAAAATATCCAAATTAAACTGTGTTCTTTACTTTAAAACATCATGTTGTATACCACATATATATGGAATATATACTATATATAGTGTGCAAATGTATATGTATACTAAACATATGGAATGCAATAACATTAAAAATGTGTTGCCTATTAGAAGATATAATACAGTTTTTGCACAACTTTCTGGATGTCTGCTCCCTTTCATACACACACACATATTTACAAAATATAATTATATATGTAAAATTATATATGTATATATAAGCATTAAAAAAGTGATGATAGGACAATGAATTACCATCTATCATCATTAAGATTTATCAAAATTTTGCTATTCTTGCTTTTTATCACTATCTCCACATTTAAAAATATTTATCTTGTTTAGTACTGGGGATATGGTTCAGATGGTAGAGAACTAGCCTAGTAAGCAGAAGGCTTTGAGTTCAAACCTCAATATCACCAAACATATGTATATGTGTGTATATAGATGTATATATAATTATGTTGTAGTTGATGTACATATATGTACATGCATATGTATGTGTACAATTATATACTTACATATACTTACATGTCTATATGCATATGTGAATGTGTACATGTGTATGTGTATGCATGTACACATATGTGTATATGTGTATATGACTATGGTTTAAGCATATATGCACACACACATATATGCATGAATATTATATATAAACACACTTTAAAATAAAGTCAAAGGTCCTGTCTTTTTTCTCTCAAAACAACTTTAGCTCATACCTGATAATGATGTTGCATAAAGCAAGATATAAAATTATTTAATTTGGCCTATAAAATATTACACTAGAAAAGAATATTCCAAATCCTTGTCTATAATGTGTAAAAGAATTTATAGAGAGCAGAAAACTTATGTTAAAAATGGAACTATTGTAATATTTCAACCATTTGACAAGACAATTATTATATACATTAAGAATTTTTAAAGCATCATTACTTCCTAATCTTAAGAAGTATTACAAGTATAAGGACATTGGAGACTAACATCATGGAAAAGTTCATTTATAAGGAAGTAAACTAGAAATGATGATTGAAACAAAGATATTTTATTACAATTACTGATGCACATTAATTGTTCACATTGGTGGATTTTACTTTAATACAACATATTCTGATGTGTTTTGGTCATGTGATTGTATCTTCCATTACTTCCCCCTTACCCACTTTCTACAGTCATCTTCCAAATCCATAATGGTACCTCTTCCACTTCCCAGTCATCTTTTTAAAATCTTTTAACATATGACAAGAAGTAGTTAATATTTGTCTTTTTGCATCTGGTTTATTTCACTTAACATGGTGCCTTCTAGCTCCATCCATTTGAAAATGGGAATGATTTTGAAACAATCTTTTTACATCTTTTAAACTACTCTTTCATAGATGTGAAATAATATTTTCATTTATATTCACAAATACATAGTTCTGCCTAAATTTACTTTAAAATTAGTCTACATAACAATAATAATGTAATTTTGTGTGTGTGTCCTGATTGAAATCACATTTAATCCACATACTCAAGGTTTAAGAGCCGATAACATACAAATTAGCAAGAGGCAAAGTGCCATTTCAAATTTATCTGAGTCTGGAGTATATTCTTAACAAATAATCTATATTTAAATCATTTTGTCAATACATTTATCTGCAAGATATAAACATAATCATCTCTTTGATGCTTTTATTCATCTATATTATGTATGATGATTAAGTATGGAGATTTGATGCACAATATCATGCCTGTAGTTAACAACATTCTATTATGCACTTAAACATAATTATGAGAATAGGTATTATTTGAAGTATTTTTTCACAAAAAATTTTAAAAATTAAAGAAAATAGAAAAAATAAATCTAGAAACATTAATTTGGCATTTAACTAGATATATACTGACATAAAATGTGATACCCAAAATTGAACACCAAGGAAACAAAAAATAATAATAATTCCGAACTAAAATTCTATATTCCAGTGATCTAGTACAGATATTTGGTTACTGCTGTTGTTAGGTATCAGAAACTTTTTGAATTGTGACTAGAAATTAGCCACAAAGGATCTGGCAATCATATCCATGAAAGACTAGTCAAATTTACATTTTAAAATTATGCTCTTTAATTACACTTTGGTAGGTAAGGTATAACTCAGAAATAGTAGGAAAATAATGCATGTGATAAATTGTATAATATTAAGAACCAATACTGACTAATACGAGCAATAATTAGTGGATCCTGGGGCAATTTTCTGAATTGGAATACACATAATTATGTAAAAATGATATACATGTTTTATATATATAATTATTGAATATAGAAATACATTGAAATATATGAAATATATATTCAATATACAAACATATATTGAATTCTCTCTCTCTCTCTCTCTCTATATATATATATATGTTACGGGGAAAAGAGTATACCACTCAGAGACAGCCCCACATAAAAAGATGAATTTATTGGGGAAGTGGATAGCTGACCACTCAGGGATGCAGCACAGACTTGGGAGCTGAAACTGTGACCCCAAAAGGCCTACAAGCTAAGGTTTTTAAAGGTAAACTCTATGTGGTCAAGCCTGGGCACACACAGGTGGCCAACGGGATTGTAACACACACATAAAGATTGAATATTTATGTAAGTGGCCAATGGAGTTACAATCCATCTCATAGTATCTGTTTGAACTAACCTATCAGTTTGGTTTGAATTGGTGCATGAATTTGGGGTCCCCACACAAAGCACGTGGATTAGTGATGGGGGGCAGGGATAAGGCTGCTCCTTCCTGGAAGGGCCAAGGTGGCTGGGCTGTTTTACTACTGATAACCAAACAGGGCTGCAGATCCTATCTGGGCTATTGATAACCAAACAGGATGGGACGCAGATCTCACAACTTTATCACAACAATCAGCAGAGCTTTCCACATTTCCTGGGGTCTCAACATATTTCCTGACCCTGGGAGCTTGTGAGAAACCAGTACTTTGATTCCGGGGGGTGGATGGGGAAACTCCTGCTATAGTAAAAATGGAGTTAGTTTTGGCTCCCCACAACTTATATACATGTATATATGTGTAAAAACATCCCTTACATAAATACTATGATTAGAGAATTAAGATTGAGTCTTTTACATGGTACTAGATATATACAATAAATATGCTATAATATAAAACTACAATTACAGTTAATTTGCCATATAAAGTTCATTTTGGTGTTTTGGGTCACCTCATTACAAAAAAAATCAAATGGTTATCAGTTTATGATTCAAATGAGTTGATTTAGTTAGCTGTGAAATTTAGTCTTTTAAATTCAAAGTAGGCAGAACCCAAAACTACTCTTTCACTAAAATAGCAACATAAAATGAACAAAACAGAATATTACCATATATAGATTTTTTATTCTCTGGAAATCAGCTAGGAAAATAAAGAATTAACATAGTATCTTTTACAGGTTGAGTTGATAACAATTAAGTGCAAAATCATCATTTATGCCTAAATAATCTGAGAAAGCTCCCAAATGCAATAACAGCATGTTGTCCTTGTCACTGGCAGTCAGGATTATTACTCCTATGAAAATATCCTTCATTTGGCCTTTTGTGTCTACCTAACATCCAGTACAGTACAGTTCCTCCTAAACTAATGTATCTATGCTATAAGAACACCCACCAGACAGATTTAAAGTATCTTTAATTTTATGAAGTTTGGGTAGAACCTAGGTATATAATCAGGAGACTGCAGACATAGAGGCTTTGTCATTTTTCATTGTGTCAAGAAACATGCTATTAGTGGGAGGATAATCAGCCATTATCATTAGTTCATATCAGATTCTACTTGTTTTCTGAATATAGTCAGTTGGCATTATAAAGTAAGTTAATAATAGATAAAGAATAACAACTTCCAGCCCAGTTAACCTCTTCATTATACAGGCTAGAGTCATTTTATAAGGACTTCTTTCATGAGGCACTTAAATCTCATAATAGTAAACATATGGCTCAATAAATGTGAAAGATTTAAAAAGCATAGTGAAAGAAGTTGAAAGAATATTAAAATGTTCTCATATTTGTGTTTTTAATAATTTTCTGTACATATGATGATATAAGATGATGCTAAGGGAAATGAAACCTAAGATATGGACACAAGAGGTTTTCCTTTGTTGTTGTTTTGAATGTATTATGTGACTTTTTCTTTGTTTCTTTTGTATGTTCTTCCCCCTATGGTATATCCCTGTTTTCACTGATTTGATTTTGGTATCTTGCAGCTTGTGTATACATTTATCTAATTTGGAGAGGGTAAGAGCAATAACAGAATGCTGCAACAAGGGAACAGGATGGCCCATTCCAACAATGATACTCACAAGACACTATGTTGGAAATGAACCTTAAAAATTGAGTAGGAGGAGTGGAGGAGGTATGGGAGGGAAGGGATATTGGGAGAAAAACTAAGGAGGGGATAACAATGGCCGACAAGAAATGTACTCATAACCTTAGTGATGTAACTGTAATCTCTCTGTACAGTATCTTAACAAGAAAATAAAATTTAAGAAAAATAATGTTCACAAAAATTAACATGTTTCCTTGAGAAGTTTACATTGCCACAAATAACACATACATTTTAACTACAAAGCAGGATAAAAGTAATTATTTATACATTACAGAATTCAAGCGTTGAGAAAACTATTTTATTTCATTGGTTGCCTCACAAGTGACTAAAATACTTCCATTTCACTATTATTGTTTGTTTAATGAAAACAAACATGATCATTACAAACATTTTAGGTGTGTCAAAGGGCAAACTAAGCTGGGTGCCAAAGGCTTATGCCGGTAATCATAGCTACTCTGGAGGCTGAAATCTGAGGATGGTAGTTCAAAGCCAGCCTGAGCAGGAAATTCTGTGAGACTCTTATCTCCAATTAACCACCAGAAAACCAAATGTGGTTCTGTGGCTCAAAAGGTAGAGCCCTAGCTTTGAGCTGAAGAGCTCAGAGACGGTGCCCAGGCCCAGAGGTGAAGCACCGCAGCCAACAAAAAAGTAAGGGGGAGCAAACTAATGCAAGGCTTATGTAGCTAATTGCACTGGTAAATTCACTAAGCTTCCTACTTGGAAGTGAAGATGTAGGAAATATTATATACCGATTATTAAAATCACACAAAAAAGATTGTCTATGCAACTCACAGATTTTGTAGTCTGATATCAATACACCTTTAGAATTGCCCTCATTTCATAAGTAGCATGACTTAAAAAAATAAAATTCATACAGATTATTTGAAATTGTGGTGTCTTTTAGCAGCATGGATACATTATCAGAGAAAATAATATTAAAATGTTACTGATTATTTTTGACATGCAATGACAGAGCACCTTTGATATATAATTGGGGAACAATACAATTTAATGTTTTATTTTCTTGTACAGCTGGAAGACAATAAAGAGGAAGCAAAAGAAAAACTTAAGCCATATATAGGTCAACCATCCTTTTAGGATTCTTCAAGGAACACATATCTAATTTTCCTAATTATATTTCTATAGCTGCCATACTAACTGCTGTGCTAATACATTTGCCTGGAGAGTTCATAAAACTTAAAGACTCCTCTTTTCATTATAACAATTGAGTGCTCATATGCATGATTTTGTGTGTGTATACATGTATAACTTAGAAATAATAAAAATAAATAATATATTATGAAAGACCCTTTAGCAAATTAAAATATAATATAAACTAAACTATAAATACCCACTGAATCTTATATAATGATTTATATCTCTAATAATTGAGTTGGCCTGTGCACAAAATATTAGCCAATATGCAAGTCTGGCAAAAACTTCCACCAATTTCTCTAAGAAGAAAGCAGTATTTGTAAACTAATATTTAAAGTTAGCTACAATTTATTAGATTTATATCAACTCCATCCCAGTTTATGCCATGGTGACCAGAAGTTAAGGTTCATATATATATATATGTGTGTGTGTGTGGAAAACAAATGTATATAATGAATTTTCATGAGGATGCCACTTCATTAAATAGATATTTATGATTTTTCCTAGAATAAGTAAATTACAAGGTTCCAAGTATCTAATCAAATATCCTCAGAGACGCCTTGTCTATTTGTTGTACTATTATTATTGGTATTATATTATGCTGTTAATGTAAGACAAGATAAAGTAAATTACTATTCACAAAAAATACCCTCCAGTTTCCACAGTCCTAACTGATTTTCAATAAAACTATTGGTATATTGCTTGCCAAAGTTCAATGATTTATAATTTGCTTATTTAAATGCAGTTACAGCGTAATGATGCATATGAGTGGAGTTAGTCAAATTGTGCAGACTTCTCAAAGAGTAAATAATCTAAAATGTGTGTTGGTTTAGAGTGCAATACAAATTCAATTCATTCTATGCACTGAACGCATTTCTATTTTTACAAAATGAAATGATCACTTGTTCACTAAGCCATAGCTTTGCTTCAGACTCTAATTATAATTTTGTAGCTGAGTCTAATAAACATACAGAATATAATTATAGATCTACCTAACTCATATGAATGTTGAAAAATGTGAAATGCTAAAGAGGAGACATGTAAACTGAATGTGTATTCCCTACTCTACCAATTCATATATAGAAATCTAAAAATCCAATGTGTTAGTATTTCAGAGGAGGCATAGATCCTGAAGTCAGAACCCTCATGAATGACATTAGTGCCCTTATACAAGAGATCCCAGAGAACTTATGTGTCTTTACCACATGAATGAAAAGAAAAATTCTGTGAATTAGGAAGTGAGCCCTCACCAGATAAGTTCATGCTTTGATCTCAGACTTATCAGCATACTGAGCTGTAACAAATATATTTCTGCTGTTTATAAGCCACTCATGCTATAATGTTATAGCAGATGAACTAAGAAACAATTTGTAAATGTTAATAAAAATAGGGGCAAATAAGAGTTAACAGTATGTGAAGTTTAGGTATTTGTCACTTAGTGCATATGAAATTTAACTCAAGATGTGAAAAGGGGCAGTTGAGATAAGTGTCAAAATGTTGTACTGGGAAGATGCTTAGCGTGTCTGATTATCATCTGTGTGACCTCCAATTAAACTTATTGTTCAAGAACTGCATTCCTTTCCTCCCTGTTTTACAGGTGCACTGAAAGCACATTTTTTGGTAGTCATCAGATCAGCCATCATGAATCCTTGAGATCTTCACTGCTTACTTGCTACAGTGCTTGGAGCCGTGAGGCAAGTTCCTTATTCTGCATTTTGCTCTTTGATTCACTTAACTGATACTACAGGGAAAAGTACTAGAATAGTTTTTATGATTTATTCTGAAGTAATAAAGGAAAACCTGAATGAAAACAAAAAAAATAGGAATCAATGGAGTGGATTCCTTTGAGTCATTAATGGATAGTAAAAGACAAATAATTAGAGATGGACAGGATTACTTGGACAGTATTACTTAAACATTAGTGTGAGCATTCACAAAGTGAGAACAAAGGAGGATATTTTTAGGAGAGGCTCTAAAGTGCTCAATAGCTATGTGAATAAAATCATATGAAATTATGCTTATCAAAATGAACTCAGGGAAAATATAGAAAGAAAAAACTGAAAACTATAATAAAAAACCTCTTGTTTCCATTGGGATTCATTTTGATAATCATTATTTTATATGATCTTATGCATGTAGCTATTGAGCCCTAAGAATATCCTCTTTTGTTCTCACTGTGTAAATGTTTAGACTGTTGTTTATTTAATCTGTTCTCAGTGTAATTATTTTTTACTATCCATTGGATTTACTTGTAGATTTATGAGCATATTCTAGATATTCTAAATATTACAAATGAGAGAAACCATGCAGTTTATGTTTCTTATATGTTTATCTGATTTGAGAAGGGGAAAGGGACCATAGAAACGGTGAGACAGAGAATGAACCAATTCAGGATACTCACTAGACATTATGAACTATACAACTATGCGGGGAGGGAAGTCAGGAAGGGAAAAACTGGGAGAAATGGAAGAGAAATGATGGATGCTGTTAAAAAAGAAATGTACTCATTACCTGGCTCTTGCAACTGTAAGCCCTCTGTATATCACCCTTACACTAAAATTATCAAAAATAAAAATAAGCCTCTCCACGATACATCTGGCTTCCAACTCCATCCTCAAATATTGGTCTCCTGAGCAGCTTGGATTACAGAAGTAAGGTATCAGTGTCTAGCTCAAAACTACATTATAAGTGCTTCAGGCAATTTGGACATTTTCCTTAGATATTTCATTTTAAAACACTATACTGTGTTATTTAGGCCTGGTTTAACATCGGAATATATATTTAATTGTAGGATATTTGTCACATATCATCAGAACTTGTCCATAACTAAAGTTTGATTGTATATTTGTGATATGCCCCAGTGAAAATAACTATGTGAACTTCTGCAGCAAAACTTCCATAAATTTCTCATATGTCTTAATTTAGCAGTAAGACACAGCTTCATTCACACAGCAATACTACCAAAGATGATGCAAGCAGGTACTGAGAAACTTCATCTATGATGCTTTCTGTGTCTTTATCTGTTGATATATTTTTACATAATTCTACTGAGTTATAAACTGTGTTTCTAAATATTAATCATGCATTCATGGCCATTTTGACTTGCCACCTTGTGTGTGATTTGCTGCAGAAATCTCTCAGTGTCATGATGTGTTACTAATATAAACAGAGTAACCTAATTACTCTTCCTGCAACTTTTCTTTTATGTTAGATTAATGCTTTCATTTACAATTTTAAGGTGATGTATAACTGGTCTTGTTATTCACACTGCTTCAAAAATAGAGTGGGTTCTAATTCTATTTTAGAATACTTTTTTAGCAGTTATTTTATTTGGACTAAACGTAAATTTATTTCCTTTATTTTGTTGCCTCCTTTGATCAAAAGTTACTCATGCATTGAAGGTATTAAGTTCCATCATTTTTTTTCTAAAAATGAGCTATTCACTCACATGAGATGTTTTGATGAGAAATGTGTATGATGAAAGCTAAAAATACTTTTGTAAAATAGCTTTATTTATATTTTTAAAATTTCTCATTATATAAAAACTAGGAAAGGGCATCAGTAGCCACATGATTTTTACTTTTTAACCTAGAAATCTATGCTTTTATTTGCCCATATATCATAGTGGTATATGGATTTACATGCCAAAGACAAGTTTACAACTGCATAGATAAAAACAAAAGCTGGGTGTAGGTGATTCACACCCATAATCCTAGCTAAACAGGAGGCTGAGATCTGAAGATGGCATTTGAAGCCAAACAAGGAAGGAAAATCCAGGAGACTCTCATCTCCAATTAATCACCAAAATAGCTGGAAGTAGAGCTATAGCTCAAATGGTAGTACGTGAACCTTGAGCAAAACTGTCAGTAACAGCAACCAGGCCCTGAGTTAAAGCCCCAGGACAGACACACACAAAAAAATTAGAGTTCTGGAAGATGGCAGAGGAGACCCGGAGACAAAATGAGCTCTCACAAAGAAAGCAGTTTTAGTGTTCCAGTGAACAGTCCTAGGCAAGAGAATTTCACAAAGTGTGCCACCCACAGCACAGACAGTTTGGCCACAGAGGGAAAATCCAGGCAAAGAGACAGATCTGAACACTTGCCAGCAGTTGTGGCTGCAGTAGCAGTGCCAGCGGCGGCAGCTGCCATAGCCGCCATACCTACAACACAGAGAGTCCAGGACAAAGCCGCAGACACAGCGGGTGAGCAGATTCTACTCAACACCAGCAAGAACTGAAAAGGAGCAGATATCTTCATCCTACAGATCGCAGACCAGTGATGAACCAGGAACCAAGACTCTGGCATGAGTAGAACCCTGATATCCTCAGTCCTTCTCAGGTAGCAGAGGACAGAAGGCCACCCCTCCCTCCCCCTCCACTACCAGAGAACCCCATCTTTGATACTGACAAAGGCCTGGCTGAGCAGCTAGCTCCAACTCAGGCCTAGGAAGAAAACAAAAGAATCATTTAGCAGGTCACAGGAACCTAAGCTGACCTGCCAGGCTCAGTTCCACCCAGGGAAAAGTCACCAGCCCAGGCAGAGAAAACTCCACCCCGGAGGAGTGGCTTTAGGAGTGGCTTTCTTCACTTGGTAAACAGAGCCAGAGGCTCACCCTCCCTATAGCAGCCTAGTGAATCAATTGAAATTCAGTAAACATAAACCATGAGAATGGCTCCAGGCTGGTCTCTGTGAATGTCTCAGGAGCTAGCCCCTCTGGGAAAAGCTACTGTTTGCTGAAAGGCCTCAACCCTACCCAGAACCTAGCCTCATCACAGCATCTCCAAACCAAAGGAAACAGCCATTTCCCTCTTTTGTGCCACTCAAAGCAGATCTCCTTTCCACTAAGTTAGCTTGGAAGAGGATCACAAAATCCTGGGTAATGCAGACAGTTTTTCTGCCTGCTCAAACAAACTGAATTAAAAAACCAATCAAGCCACAGGAAAATCAAATACCACAAGCAGACCAAAGACTCCAACAAGAGACTGGTCATGGACACAAGGGAGATACAGGATCTTCCCATCCTCTCCCCCCCCCCCCGCAAAAAAATAAAAGAATTCTTCTTTTTGTACCTTTTTAAATTTTTTTTATTTTTTATTTTAATTTAAAAAAGGTTTTCTATTAATCTTTTTGTTCTTCCTCATAATTTTAATTTTAGGTGTACATATGTGTGTGCATTTTTTTAGCTCTACTGAAGTTTTGATCCATTTTTTTTCTTTTTTTCCCCCCTGCTTATATGGTGCTAGGAATTGAACCCAGGGCCTCATGCATGCAAGGCAAGTGCTCTACCACTGAGCCACCTTCCCAGCCCCATTTTTTCTTTCTTTTTCATTCTTTTCACTTTTTCTTCTCTTTCATTCTTTTTGTGTCACTTAATTGCTGTTCTGCTCAGCCTCAGATAAACCCATCGTCAATTATTAGACATATCCTCCATTGTGTACACACTGAATCCAAAAATTCATTACTCAATTCAAAACCTCTTAAACTTAAATTCCTTAATAGGAGTATTACCTCTTTATACCTATAAAATATTTGAAGTATTTTTATTTTTTAGTTTTTCATTTCTCCTTTCTATCCGTCCCCTGTTATCCTATCCCCATTCTTCTCTGATTATTACTTCTTTGCACTTGCATACTTTTTAAGTGTTTCACTTTTTAATTTTAAATTTTTGTTTTCCCATTTTTTCTTGTCTCTTTTTTCTTTTTCTTCTTTTTTCTCTCTCTCTCTACTATCATTCTGTCCAATCCATTTCCCTCTTTGAGATTAGGACTTGGTTAATTTCACTCTCCCTTTACCTTTCTACATCCCTCTAATCCTATTTTTACCCACATTTCTCCCTAAGCCTAATAATTTCTGGTTTGCCAATTTGTTCTTTGCCATTCATAGCCCATTAATACATAATTGTTTGATGTTGAATAGATTGTATCTGTTGAACTAGGTTGTATCTGCAGACTTTTGATTGTGCAACTACGGACTTTGGTTGATGCTTGCCTTAAAATACTGTTCTAGCACAAAACTGGTGTTAATTTCATCCCAAATGGGCAGAACAAGCCAGAAAAACACAAGAAAAATGGCAAGTCCAGTTATCTCAACTCCCACTCATGATAATCATGGAACCGAACAGAATATGAATAATCCAGAGGAGAGTTCCCAGAAAGCTCTACAGCCACTTCTGGTAAACATGATAAATGAAAAGAGTGAAAACCTGCAAAGGACTCAGCATGAGCGTGATAGGGAGAGAGAGTAGCCCAACCAAAGATCAATACAGGAATCTAATGAGTGTGAGGAAGATAGTCAAAGATTGATACAGGAATTGCATGAGCAGATTGAGAACACTCAAAGAGAAATAAAGGAATTTCGTGACCAGGCTGAGACCAGTCAAAGACATAGACAGGAATTGCATGAGCAGGGTGAGAACAGAAAAAGAGAAAGTCAGGAATGGTGTGAGCAGGCTGAAAACACTCAAAGAGAACTAGGGGAATTATGTGAATGTGAGGAAGCTAATAAAAGGGTAATACAGGAATTGAGAGAGCAGGACGAGACTACACAAAGATCAATAGAAGCATTCGTGGAATCCATAAACAGAGAGCTGAAAGAAGTCAGGGAGACCACAAAGGGAATGTTGAATGCAGCCCAACAGAAGGAATGGGAGTCCAAGGAACCATAACCAATCAACTAAGTGATTTGAGAATAAACACTGAACACCAAGGAAGTAACGAAGTTCATACAAGATCTAAAACAAAGCTCCAACAAAAAATTTGAAGCAATCAAAGCCTACCAATTAGAAGGAAAAGAAATTTTGTAAAAGGAGAAAGCTTTGATAGTAGGTTAGCCCAGGCAGAAGATAGAATCTCGGGGATTGAAGACAGCCTAAATATTAAAGAGAAAGAACATACAACTATTCAAGACAAATCAAAGAAATATGATAGATCTATTCAACATTTGGAAGACACCACCAGAAGGCCTAATCTGAGGAATCTGAGGATAATGGGTGTAGAGGAGCACCTAGAGACAGAAGTTAATGGTCTAGGAAATTTGTTTAAAAGGATCCTAGCAGAGAACTTCCCAAACATGCAAAAAGATAGGCCTATTCAGATACAAGAAGGTTTTAGAAGTCCAAATAGACCAGAACAGAACAGGACATCCCACTGTCTCAGTATAATCTGCACAGGATCAACTTAGACCTAGAAAAGGATCCTTCAAGCTGTCAAGGAGAAAAGATGAATCACTTATAAAGGGAAACAAATTAGAATCACCTCAGATATCTCAGCAGACACAATTAAAGCAAGAAGAGCCTGGAATGATGTATGCCATGCCCTAAAGACAAACAATAATCAACCAAGAATACTGTACCCAACTAAACTCTCCTTCATAACCGAAGGTCAAGTAAAAATCTTCCATAACAAAGAAAAATTGAAACAATACATCTCCACCAAACCAGCCCTACAAAAGATTCTTAAAGATGTCCTACACATAGAAAACCAACAAGACCACAATAAAGGCCAAGAAACTGAACCCAAACTGAGAATCCAAAAACCATAGGAAGAACCCAGGTGTCTCAGATCCCAAGAAGGTGGATAACATGGCAGGAACTCCCAAATACCTCTCAGTACCATCAACATTTAAGGGTGTAACTCTCCAATTAAGCCACATAGACTGTCTAGTTGGATTAAAAAGCAAGACCCTTCTATCTGCTGGCTTCAGGAGTCACACCTTGCCCATAAAAAAATATTTTGAATGTGAAAGGCTGGAACAGAATCTATCAAGCAAACAGCCCCCATAAACAGGCAGGAGTTGCAATCCTAATATCAGATAAAATGGACTTCAAATTAAAATTAGTGAGAAGAGACAAAGTAGGTCGCTACATATTAATTAAGGCATCTCTCCTTCAGGAAGATATTACAATTCTAAATATCTATTTGCCAGACAACGGAGCACCCAAATTTATTCAAGAAACACTACTTTCCCTCAAATCTCACAAAGATCCAAAGACATTAATTGTTGGGGACTTTAACATACCACTCTCCCCACTAGATAGATAAACTCGGGAAAAACTCAACAGAGAATATGCAGATCCAAACAACTGCATAGATCAACTAGATTTAGCACACATCTACTGAGTATTTCACCCAGCTGCACCAGAATACACGTTTTTCTCAGTAGCACATGGAACATTTTCCAAAATAGACAACATTTAAGTCAGAAAGCAATCTTGTCCAATTTAAGAAACATTGAAGTTATACCTAGCATTCTATCAGACCACAAGGGAATAAAATTAGAACTCAACACCAAAGCCACCAAAGAAGTCCTGTAACACATGGAGGCTGAACAACACACTGTTGCATCACCAGTGGGTCATGGAAGAGATTAGAAAGGAAATTCAAATGTTCATGATATTCAACAAAAATCAACACACAAATTACCAACTCCTCTGGGACACAGCAAAGGCAGTACTCACAGGCAAGTTTACAGCTCTGAGTTCCTACATCAAGAAATTGGAGAGATCTGAAACCAAAAATTTAATGAGACATCTGAGCCTCCTTGAAAAAGAGCAGCAAGATAAACCCCAATCCAGCAATCCAGTAGACGGAAAGAAATAATTAAAATTAAATCAAATTTAAATGAATTAGAATCCAAAGAAACCATACAAAGAATCAACAGAACGAGTTGGTTCTTCGAAAAAATTGACAAAATTGACAGACCCTTAGCAAATCCTACCAGAAAAAGAAGAGAACACACCCAAATAAATGAACTCAAATGAGAATGGAAACATCACCACAGAAACAACCAAGATTCAAAACATTATAAGGAAGTACTTCTCACAACTTTATGCTAATAAGTTTGAGAACTTGGCAGAAATGGACCTTTTCCTAGCAAATATCGACATGCCGAAACTAAACCAAGATGAGTTAAAGCATCTTAACTGGCCCATATCAAGCATTGAAATAGAAACAGCTATAAGAGACCTCCCATTTAAGGAAATCCCAGGACCAGATGGTTTTACAGCAGAATTCTACAAGGCCTTCAAAGCAGAGCTCACACCAATACGCCTTCAACTCTTCAATGAAATTGAAAGAGAAAGTTCACTAACGAACTTATTCTATGAAGCCATCATAACCCTCAACCCAAAACCAGGCAGGGACTCATCAAAGCATTTCTTTGATGAACATTGACATAAAACTAATCAACAAAATGTTCATCAATCAACTTCAACAACTTATTAAAAAAATCATAGGCCATGAACAAACAGGATTCATTTCAGGGAAGCAAAGCTGGTTCAATATATGCAAATCAATTAATATGATTCATCATATCAACAAGAGCAAGGATAAGAACCATATGGTTATCTCAATAGATGCAGAAAAAACATTTGACAAGATCCAACACCCCTTTATGATGAAGATTCTGGAAAAATAAGGAATCCATGGAACATTCCTCAATACAATAAAGGCTGTATATGACAAACCTTAAAGCCAGCATTATACTTAATGGTGAAAAACTAAAGCCATTTCCTCTTAACTCAGGAATGAGACAAGTATGTCCATTCTCTCTCCATTGCTCTTCAATCTAGTATTAGAATGCCTAACTACACCAATAAGACATGATGCAAACATAAAATGGATCCAAATAGGGAAAGAAAAAGTAAAACTCTCCTACTTTGCACATGAAATGATCTTGTATTTAAAGAATCTCAAGGCCTCCACTCCCAAATTACTCAAGCTGATTCAAAACTTTGGCAACATTGCAGGGTATAAAATTAACCCCTTAATGTTGTTTTGATTTTCACTTCTTTTATGGCTAGAGAGGTTGAGCATTTTTTTCATGTGTCTATTGGCCATCCTTCTTTCATCTTCAGAGAAGTTTCTCTTTAAGTCTTTAGCCCACTTATTTATTGGGCAGTTGTTTCTTTGAAGATTTGTTGTTGGGGGATTTAATTTTTTGAGTTCCAGGTATATTTTAGATATGAATCCCTTGTCCATTGTATGGCTAGTGAAGATATTCTCCCAATCCGTGGGCTTTCTATTGATCTTGCTAGCTATGTCCTTTGCCATGCAGAAGCTCTGCAGTTTCATGCAATCCCATTTGTCCAACCTTTCTTTGATTTGTTGTGTTTCTGGGTCTCTATTAAGAAAATTTAGTCCTGTGCCAAGGAGACCTAGGGTTTTTCCTCTTCCATCCTGTAATGTTTGCAGAGTGTCTGCTTTGACTTCGAGGTCTTTGATCCATTTGGAGTTGATTCTGGTGCAGGGTGATATATAAGGATCAAGTAGTTAACCAATTTTGCCAGCACCATTTACTGAAGAGGCCGTCTTCAAAATTTTCTTAATTAGAATTAGTTAAAATGGCTATAATCAAGAACTCTAATAATAACAGATGCTGGAGGGGATGTGGACAGAACAGGACCTTACTTCATTGTTGGTGGGAGTATAAACTTGTTCAACAACTTTGGAAATCAGTATGGAATTTCCTCAAAAGTCTCCACGTAGAGCTCTCCTATAACCCAGCAATCCCTCTTTTGGGCATTTACCCAAATGATCACAAACAAGACCATACTAAAGCTACCAGCACAACTATGTTTATTGCAGCATTATTTACCATAGCTAAGATATGGAACCAACCCAGATGCCCCTCAATAGATGAATGGATCAAGAAAATGTGGTCTATATACACAATTGAATTCTATGCCTCCATCAGAAAGAATGACATTGCCCCATTTGTTAGGAAATGGAAAGACTTGGAAAAAATTATATTAAGTGAAGCTAGCCAGTCCTAAGGAAACATAGGTCCCATGGTTTCTCTTTTTTGCAATAACTAGTATGTGTCTGAGACAAGCAGAAACGGTCAGATAAGTTGATATTAAACCAAATGAACCCCAAGATAAGGATTCAAAATTTTTTTTTCTTTCTTGCAATTGTTTCTGACATGTTTATTAGATTATTTCTTTGTTGCTTTGTATGTCCCTCCCCCATGGTATAACCCTTGCTTTCACTCTATGTGATGTTGGTATAATTTGTGGAGGGGAAGGGAAAAAAGCCAAATCGTTTAAATAGGGATTCAACTGGACCCATTGCAACAATGAGATGTACAATTCGTTACGTCGAAAAACGAGCTTTACAACTTTGTTCGGGTTTCAGGGAGGATTGGGTAGTGTATGTGGGGTGGGGGGGAGGTGATGGGAAGGGATGGGAAGGGGAAACAAAGGAGGAGGCAACAATACTTGATAAGAAATGTACTCATTATCTTGCCCATATAATTGTAACCCCTCTGCACAGTATTTTCACAAAGAAAAAATTAACTGAGTGGTTGAAGCTTTAGCTCAGTGTAAGAGTGCTTCCATAGTAAGTGCCAGGCCTTGAGTTTGGTCCTCAGCACTAAAAATGATGCTTAAATATTAAATTAAATTTAAAAAAATAAAGCAAAACTGATTATTTTTTATTGAATAATAGATTTCAAACAGTGTTTGTTATCGTGACTACCTTTAACACACTTGATGACTATAAAGGGTAGTTGTTGTTATAATTCTTATGCAAATGTTCCATGTCCTGGAAGGTTAAATTAGTAATGTACTATTGCATAGGTACTAAAAATGGGGAATATCACAAAGAAGCATGCTACTTCAAAGTTTATGTTTTAAACATTTTCTCAAAAGAAATCATCATCTCTAGAACATAAAAGTATAAAGCACAAAGATGTATAGCAGATTTTAACAAATATATATACTGTCATTAAATTTCAAACATAAAATACTACGTAAAGTAAGTTTCTTAGCAGGAAAGCAACTATTCATTCACATCCAAATGTTTCTTGAAATAGAAATTCATCTTTCCTGAGAAAGAGACATTTTTTCCCTTGAACATTTTTCAAAATTTGAATGTTTGTCTTATTATCAACAATGAACAATAGCGTCTTTTAGAATTTGATTTTTCTAAACTTTTATTAAATCTCCCCCTAATGGCACTGCCATGTGTTTCATTATGTATCATTTTACAGCTATAATCTGCTAGCAACCCAGTTTCTCAACCCAATATGATGTTGACCCATAATAATATGTTAATTTAAGAGTGTTCTTGTCAAAATAGAAATAAAAGCAAAGGAGGGAAGAGAGAGAGGAAAAGAGAAGAGAGGAGGGTTAGAGGAGGTGAAAAATGGGGAAGGAAACAAATTATTATTATAAGTAGTTTATTATAAAAAGTTCAGTGCCATAGTCTTATTTCTGTTAAATTTGTGTTGCTGGTGTTGGGGGTTTCAAGTCTTATTTTGTGTTCCAATGAACTATTTGTTAGAATTTCTTGGTAGGCTGAACTAGATAGATTAATATTTTTCTTTAATTCAGCTTCCAGAGGGATTCCACTTGGCTAGAGGTACCTATGAGAATCAAATAATAAACCTCATTCTTACCTATAGCACCTGCTGAATTCTATTTGCAAGTTTTGTTTTTGTTTCCCCCCAATATTTCCAGGACTTCTGCTTTTGCTCCACTGTTTCAGATGGCACTATACCACTTAAACTACACTTCAACTTCCATTTTCATGTTGGTTAGAGATTAACCACACTTAAACTTCCAACCTCTTGTTAGTTGGTTAGAGATAAGAGTCTCCAGGATATGTCTGCCTAGGACAGCTTCAATTTCAGTTTCCTGAGTAGGTAGAATTACAGAAAATATGCAGTAGTCTATAGGTACCTGGGTTCCAATCCCACAAACATTTCTCTAGAGTTAAGAAAGATTTAACACTAGGCATATACTGTATTTCCTCAGATGTCTGCATTTCAACTCTAAGGTATCATTTCTGAAGATTCTAGGTTCAAAAAACTTTACAAAAGACATATGAGGGTAGGTGCTGCTTTCTGCTCTTTTGTACTTGCTTATATGCTTAGTATTTTTATTCTTTGTTAAAAATACATGAGTTTAATAATTTTTCCCTTTTAAAGTAATTGTTAACCCAGTTGATAGCGGCACATGCTTGGAATCCTGCTTGCTCAGTGGGTTGAAACCTGAAGGGTATCAATTTGAAGTGAGCTACAGCAGAAAAATCTGTGAGGCTCTATGGTCAATTAACCAGTAAAAATGCTGACTGGATAAATTGCTCAAGTGGAAAGAATGAGTGATAAGCTGTGAACAGTTAGTGTAAGTAAAAAAGTGGAGAGTATAAGGACCTGAGTTTGAATCCCATTATGAGCACAGAACAATTGATGAATGGTTCTCTAGAGTAAAACTGTATCATTTAGATTCTATTCCTGATATCCAGTGATTTCAAAATTCAGAGTTCCATAGAATCATCTAGAAATTTCATAAACCTGCAGATAATCTTTCTCATCCCACAGGTTCTGAAGGGAAGTGAAGGAATATACATTTTCTCTAAACACCACTAAGGATTCCAAGCAGCTTCTGTGAAAGTCACACTTGTAGAAATAATAAGGTGATGTTGACAATGCTTCCATTTACAATCCATGGATCACCAAGATAAACTTCACTCCTGTTGTTACCTCTGTGGAAATATGTAGTCTTGTATCTCTGCCTACATAAGTCCAAAACTGTCCTCCAAGGCCAGACTTCAATCAACCTTCTTGTAAAGTCATCCTTGATCCATGGTAGCCACCACTGAATGTTGGGACCACTCCTGATGCTATAGGCCAAAGACAAATCATGCTACAACAGAGGTTCAGACCATCTGATAGTGGTACTGCCATCAGACAAATGGGAATAACACTGGAGGGAAGGCTAGAAGATAAGCACCGAACTCTTGCCATGGAGTCCAGCACTCTTTTTAGTTCAACTTGAAGCTGAGCAGTACAAATTGCCCAACATAACACCTCTTAAAGGTCAGAGCAGGAAGTGCCAACCTGAGGGCAACCCTAAGTGGGAACAGTGACCAGAGGTCATGACAGGGCAAGAGACTGAGAATGAAAACATAGGAAAAAAAGTTGTAAGGGGGTTTCCACTGGATAACTGGCCAACACACATGCAGAAGCAGAGAAGGATGGCAATAGCTAATAGAAGGGTGTTTGGAGGGCTGTTAACTATAGCAAGCCCAGAGGGAAATTTTCTTTCTAGGGAGAGGAAGAGGTGAACAGAAAACTATGTCTGAACTTGCATAATTGGGGTATAGTTTCATAAACTTGGAAACAAGTAAGGAGAAGAAACATCAAGAAGGATGATGACACACAGGAACTTATGATTATCAGGGGCACAGCAGATAAGTAATAGAGCTATCAGCTTGTTCATTTTCATCCAATCGTTATACCTAAACTCCTTCTCCTTTTTTTTCATTTTGTGCCTGTCTTGGGACTTGAACTTAGGCCTGGCATTATTGATGATCTTTTTTGCAAAAGGCTAATGCTCTACAAGTTGAACCATAGCTTCACTGACAGCTTTTTGGTGGTTAACTGGAGGTAAGAGTCTCACAGATGTTCCTTCCCAAGCTGGCTTTGAATTATGATCCTCAGTTCTCATTCTCTTCACCAGCTAGGATATTGGGTGTGAGGCACCAAAGCCTCCTTGTCCTTCTTACCTCTCCACAGAATCTATGAAACCATTTACCTGCTCACCAAACCTGTTTCCCGGCTTCCGTCTAGCTATGTTCCCTGTAACTCATTATATCTGGGGCAGGGTTATAATGATGCATTCTCGAAAGCCTCTGACTTATTTTTCTTCTTATAGACGAAAGCTTGCACTTTTAAATGGGGTGCTAATGACTCATACCTGTAGTCTTAGCTACTCAGGAGGCTGAAATATGAGAATTGTGCTTGAATCTAGCGGGTATAAGAAAATCCATGAGACTCTCATTTCCAATTAACCACGTAAAAGCCAGCAATGGAGCTAAAGTTCAAATGATAAGAGAACCAGCCTTGAACAACGAACAAAGTTCCTGGACAGTGCCCAGGACCTGAATTCAAGCTCCAGGACGAGCACGCACACACACCCACACACACACACACACACACACACACACACACACAAAGATTACACTTCGAAATTATGTCTCCAATTCTTTTCAATCTTAAAAGGTGTATTCATGACTCCTAACATTAATTGATTTTTCCAGCTGGAGCATTTTCTCATCTGAGTTTGAAATTTGATTCTACATATTAATAAAAAATCTGTCCACCCTAGTTTGCCTGGTGCTTTCAAAGCAGGTGCTCATATTCAGTGTTGAATATATATTTTACCCTCCATTAGCAAGTATTAGAGCAGCCTCATATTTGTTGAATTGTCTAATAGAAGAAAAGAACATCTATTTCCTTGATCGTATTTACTTGGCTTTTATTAGCAGGCAATACAAAAGCATCCATAGCAAATTCATAGATTCAAAGGTACCATACACTTCACACATATCAACTGCCTTTCAGAATGTATCTTTTAATTTAGAATAAAAACAATTATGTTTTTAAAAGGAAACACATTCAAAATGTGTTTAAAGTCTTATGATTAAGACCTTAAACTTAATAAAAACACTAATTTTTATTGAGTAGCTGTGGTGGTGCTGTCTGTTTCAGTAATCAAATTTAGGAAAATAAAAATAGATGATAGTCAATGTAAACTAAATGAGGTATTCCAAATGTCAATTATGTATAATTAAGAATTTTTATAATTATATTGTGTATGTACATATTTTTTAAAATATGCACTAATTAGCTATACCTTGCTTTGTTTGATAACAAATGCCAAAGTTCTCATTTCAATATGCAGTTTATAACATTATTATTCTAAATCCACTATTATTTATACATTAATCGTCATTTTAAATTACTTTTACCAGCTACATCACAAATAACCTTTCCATGGACCAATCTCAGTTTTCACTATGGGACCATAATTTCATAATTCCTTCTTCTCTTCTTTTATACTACTTAAGCTATTTGCCTATTGACACATAGCAGTTAGGTGGAGCTCTGTTATGTGTTCATTTGTCACTCAATTCCTTCTTTGATCACAGTATGCACTCCCCACTTCACTACAATCAGTTCAGCACTAAATCAGCACTGTTCAGATATGAAAAATTTTAAAAACTTGGAAAAGCTATTTGAAGCTCCAAAATATTATACTATGGTGCATCATGTTTTCTTTACCTCAAAATTGAATGAGATTCCTTATAAGTCATTTGAGGGCTTTTTAAAATTTTTGCTTCTTTGAATATCACTACTTAAATTAAAAGTATGTAACATATCCCTTATGGAAAATAACTGAATCATATCATGTTCTTAATATAACTGGTTTGGAAATCCATACCACAGTAGCTGAATCTGAGGGAGAGTCAACTAATATATTCAATAAGTTCTTAGAGTGTTGATATGTGATTATGTACATATGTATGAAATTAGGAAAAGACAATATATAAAAGTTATTTTTAAAGTCTCCATTTATGCAACCATGGACATATGATTTTCTTATAACATTTTAATTATTTTTCTTAATAAAAGATAGGTATTTCCCACATATATGATAAATGATGTAAAACTGTTAGCATGAATATATAAAAAATAGCAAAACATGTTACAGTAAATGAATGAAGTTTACAAAGTTACGTTTTACTCTCAATTTTACTAAATAAAGGTCATACACACATACACACACATATATATATATATTAAAAATACACAGAAGGAAATATATGAGCTATTGCCAGTAGTTTTGTATTATTTATGCTTCCTCCTTTTTCTCATTAACATGTTTTTGAATCTGTAGATTTTGTAACAAAAATAAAAGTTTTGAAATTTGGAAATTCCTCAAAAAAAACCTAACTAAATATAAAACTACCTCATGATCCAGTAATACAACTCTTAGGGCATTTATCCAAAAGATTACCAATTAGGATATAGTAAACCTACCAATGCAACCATGTTCATTCTAGCATTATTTATCATAGCCAAGACACACACACACACACACACACACACACACACGCACACACACACGCACACACATGCACACACACACACACACACACACACACACAATGGAATTTTACTCATTCTTTAGGTAAAATGATACTACATCATTTTCAAAGCAATGGTTGGACTTGGAAAAAATATTTATGTTGACTAAAGTAAGTCATGTCCAGAGAGACAAAGGACACATGTTTTCTCTCAAATGTGGAAGTTAGCTCTAATGTATTATGACCCCAAAATGTTTTGTTTAAAGATTCTTGATGGTAAATTGCCTACTTTTTCTGATTAAAAACAGACAAAATATGAGAATCTTTAAGATTTCCATTCATGGAAACACTATACTGGAGGACAAACTGTGTTGGACAGAATAGGTGAGAACAGCAGCAGGAAATTAGCTCTGGCTTCTTTTTTTTAAGTCATTAAGATTTTATTAATACATATTTATAGTTGCCATTAGGAAAGCCTGCTTTATTTGTATTTTTTATTGTGAAAATACCATACAGAGCGGTTACCATTACATGGGCAAGATAATGAGTACATTTTTTATTAAGCATTGCTGCCTCCTCCTTTGTTTCCCCTACCCATCTTGATATGATCTCCTTCTTCTTTTTCTCATCAACTAGAAATGTGCTTGAACTCTATTTCTAAAAAATACTCCTCCTGCCTTCACCATACTCCCACAGAACATGAAATGACTTGTTACAGCTAGAGCAGTCTCTGGCTCTGCCATTGCAGGAGGTGCTGTATGGGCAGCTCCTGAGAGAAACACCTTTCTTTTCTATCAATCATTAGTACATGGACAAGGCTGGAGTGGCTCTAAAAGCAGTTTGGTTTTGGAGGATTGTACTTGGTTTATTGATTTATTGTTTGGATCACTGTTCTCCTTGTCTTGTCTTTCTTCCAGCCTTCCTTAACATGTACATTAACTATACAGAGACAGCTCAAACTTGCATATAGTTTTTGGATCAAAGAGCATGAGGAGACAGAACTATTAAAATTTGGGACTCCTACCCTCCTGTGTTTTGTAAATTCAAAAGTAGGGGAAAGTAGTGTGTGGGGAGGAGGGATAGTTAAAATGCTTACAAAACATTACACTCCCTTGGAATTTTTGCTCCCCAGGACCATTGGAAGCAAATAAAAAATAAAACTAAAAATTAAGAAGAACTGAAGCCAGGTGCAAGTGACTCGTGCTTCAGTGGCTTGTTCCTGTAATCCTAACTACTCAGGAGGCTGAGATCTGAGGGTATGGTTTGAAGCCAGCCCACAGAGGAAAGCCTGTGAGAGCCATATCTACAATTAACCATCAAAAAGCTGGAAGTGGAGTTGTGAATCAAGTGGTAGAGCACTAGCCTTGAGGAAAAAATCTCAGAGACAGCATCCAGACCCTGAGTCCAAACCCCAGGACTGGCACCAAAGGAAAATAGAAAAAAATATGCATAGGTGCTAAAAAACAAATAAATCCTTTTTTTTTTACATAGTGATAATCACCTTGGTGAAGTTCCAGCAATACTTTCTCTGTGATCATTTGTCTTTTTATTAAGCCCATACTTTGGAAATTTCTGAAATGTGTTCTTTAATAATGCTGGTCTTAATTTATTGCTGGCATAGGTTAACTTAGGATATGAGAAGCTATAGTTATGCTTGCAAAAATAGAAAACAAAGGTGGCTTAGGGGTAGAGTGTTTGCCTTGCATGCATGAGGCCCTGGGTTCGATTCCTCAACATAACATAAGTAGTAGAAGTAGTGCTGTGGCTCAAGTGGTAGAGCACTAGCCTTAAGTTGAAGAGTTGAGGGACAGTGCCCAGGCCCAGAGTTCAGTCACCACTACCTACAAAAAAAAAATGAGAACAATCTAGATGCCATCTGCAAGTAGAAGCTTTTATTCTGCAATAGCTTTTATTCTACAATACTCCCTAACCCAAATTGTGCATTATCTCCCCATTCCATTCTTTACAACACGTGAGCCTTAGAACCTTGCTTTCCTCCTGCTGCAGAACAGAACTTACGACAGTTATCTGATAATAGTTTCTAGCTATTAAAGAACTAAAATGTTTCTGAACTGATACAGGTCCAAGCATTTTACCATTGAATAAACTATGCTTTAATGCACAAAAATATCTACCATGTCATAAACAGCCCCCCATAATTTCTTTTTTCCTGTGCCTAAATATGTACTGATATGTGTGACATTTCAACATATCTATACTTTGCATAGTGATGAGATCAGGCTAAATACAAAATTTACCAATTGTGTCTCTCTCTTGGGGTTCATTTTGCTTAGCATCATCTTATATGTTTATATTGCATAGCTTTTGACCCTTTCTGCTTGTCATAGACTTATACTAGTTATTACATATAAGGGAAACCATGGGACTGCTCAAGCACATGCTCAAGAAGGAAATAAGACACTACCCTAAAAATAAATGGGAAATAGGGCTGGAGGTATGGCTCAATGATACTGTACTAGCATAGCAAGCTTGAGACCTTGAGTTTAAAAGCCAGTACTTATCTACCCACAAAAGAAATGATTGTATATTTCCATAGTGAACTGAACAAAATAACTATGTTCAGAGAAAAGAAGAGGAAAAGAAAACCAAAAAGAGTAGCATGTTTTGTTTAGGCACCCTCCTCTGAGAACAAGTACCAATCAGCTGACTCTGCTCCTTTTGCTCTCAGATAGGGATCTTGAGAAACAGAGTTGAAGCTCCCTCATGGTTAGCAATCCATGATCCTTGAGTATCTAAGGCTGTGAACAGGAAAGTCAGAGGCTTATTCTAAATCCTAGGAATTAGTAGCCTACTGCCCTAGGCTTTAGAAGCCAAAGACTAACAACTATAGGAATTCAAGATGGAGGTTTACAACTCTTGAATTTCACAATAGCAAACAGTTATTATCAAGAATTTAGCATTCCAAGAATTTAGCATGAGTCCTAATCTTCTGTTTCCAGAAGCAGCAATCAGCAATAGCATACTGCAGTAATCAGATACTGGTGCCTACTAGTATTCCCCTTTGGAAGAGGGTTAAACATTCTCAGCCCCATATTGACAAGTATAATAGCTCTTGGATAGGGGTTGGTGCTATAGCTTTCAGGCCTAGAGTGTAAACATCCTCAGCCCTTTACCAACAATGCTGGAGGGAGACACGTGGTTCCTAAGGATTGATAGTTTCTTAGATTAAAGAACACTTCCATTTCCTAAGAAATGGGGTGGTGTCATTCTTTCTGATGGAGGCATAGAATTCCATTATGTATGTTTGTGTGTGTGTGTGTGTGTGTGTTTGTGTGTGTGTGTGTGTGTGTGTGTGTGTGTATGTGTATAACACATTTTCTTGATCCATTCATCTAATGAAGGACATTTGGGTTGGTTCCATATCTTAGTTATGGTGAATAATGCTGTGATAAACATAGTTTATGTTTATTCTGGTAGCTTTAGTATGGCCTTGATTGTAATCATTTGGGTAAATGCCCAGAAGTGGGATTTCTGGGTCATAGGGGAGCTCTATGTGTAGAAGTTTGAGGAACCTCCACACTTCTTTCCAAAGTGATTGAACAAGTTTACGCTCCCACCATCAATGCAGTAGAGTTCCCTTTAGGCCACATCCCTTCCAGCATCAGTTGTTACTAGATATCTTTTTAATACATTTTATTGTAAAAATACTGTACAGAGCGGTTACAGTTACATGAGCAAAGTAATGAGTACATTTCCTATCAATCATTGTTAAGCATTGTTATTAAATATCTTGATTATAGCCATTCCAGGGAGTGAGGTGGAATCTCAATGCGGTTTTGAAAGGCATTTCTTTTTTTTTGTTATTTTTTTTTTGTAAAAATACCATGAAGAGGGGTTACACTTACATGGGCAAGATAGTGAGAACATTTCTTATCAAGCATTGTTGCCTCCTCCTTTGTTTCCCCATACCATCCCTTCCCCTCTCCACTTCCCCACCCCCCAACACCCTACCACCACTTCCACGCACACCCCAACCCCCACCCCGCCAAAGTTGTAAAGTTCGTTTTTCTGCATAATGTCTTAGACATCTCATTGTTGTAATGGGTGCATTTTTTTATGGCTACAGAAGATGAGCATTTTTTCATGTGTTTGTTGGCCATTCTTATTTCTACTGCCCCATTTGTTAGGAAATGGAAAGACAGAAAAAAATTATATTAAGTGAAGTAAGCCAGACCCAAAGAAACATAGGTCCCATGGTTTCCCTTATATGTAATAACTAGTATAAGTCTAGGACAAGCAGAAAGGGTCAAAAGCTATGCAATATAAACATATAAGATGATGCTAAGCAAAATGAACCCCAAGATAGAGACACAAGAGGTTTTTTCTTTGTCTCTGTTGTTTTGAATGTACTTATAATGTATTGTGTGATTTTTTTGTTTCTTTTGTATGTTCTTCCCCCATGGTATGAGCCCTACTTTCACTGTATTTGATTCTGGTACCCTGCATCTTGTTTACACATTTTTCTAATTTGAGGAAGGGAAGGGAAATAACAAAATGCCAAAACAAGGCTACAGATTGACCTATTGTAACAATGAGATGTACAAGACATTTGAGGGGGAGCAGTTGAGGAGGTAGGGAGGGAAGAGATGGTAGGGGAAAAACAAAAGAGGGGGTAACAATGATCAATAGGAAATGTACTCATTACCTTACTCATGTAACTGTATCTTTACAATAAAAAGTATATATTAAAAAAAAACAACATTGTTGTAGGAACTCAGAGGCTAAAGCTCTGTTCTGCTCACTTGTATAATTCCAATGAGCAGGGCTTATGCTTTCTCCTCTTTAGCTCTTCACAGTCTTCTGTCCTTCTCTAGTCCCACAAAGTTACATCTGCCATTTATTCCGAGCTGCTCTCTGAAACCTTTTTGCTACCTTCCTGTTGCTACTACTTCTGCCATTGCCACTGATGTCACCTTACCTGCAGCTAATGATGTGCCACCCCTTCCTCTGACATCTCTTCATATTACCCGTTCAGCCTACTCTTGCCAATGAGTAGGCAATAAAAATGAGTCAAGAAAGGACCACCGGAGGGAAGCATTTGGGGAGTTTCCCCCTATTCTGTCATACCAGGCGACAGCACAGTTCACACATGAAGACTGATACAGAAGACTCACTAGTGTAAGGTTAGCCCTTGTGGCATAGCAAGACCCTGCCTCAAAACACTTTTTCTTTAAAAATTATCTTAATGTTCAGGAAATATACAATGGCTTATTACGTATTATTATTATTAGTAGTACTATTATCAGCATTTATATATTAATTGCCATCATTGTCCATAATCCCTAGGAATGTGTCTCTCCACTGCCCAAAGTGATTATGTGCAAACTACATTTAGTGGAACTATATCCAAGAGTATGAAAATGCAAAAAAAGTTTGAACTTTAAGGAATCATTTTTCCAAACATTGGAAAGTGAACTGAATAGCTACATAGATAGCCAGAAAAAGGTTATTGCAAAACGTGTTTCACCACTCCAGGCTCAGGCTCTTATATATGTTAATGACTGTTTACATCACTTGTAGGCCTTCTGCCTTGCTCCCATTCTGGCCTGTGTGAAAATAGATACTGGATCTTCCTTAAGAGGCTGTTCTCACAAAAACTAGTGAAGAATATTTGGAGCAAATGTTTATCAGTGTAGTTTTCCTTTGCAGCTGCTGGAGTGTCTTCACAGTGATTCTAAGTGTTCAAAGCAGCTAGGCTATCTGGCCAGTTGCCAGTAAAGAGTTCCTGGTTGACAGCTACTGGCTCAAGTTTGCCAAGCACTAGGAGACTAAAATCAATCAATCACCCATCTCTAAATGTCTTAGTTTATTTAAAGTAATAATAAACATTTAAAGAAATTGGGCTTGGAAGGTGGCTCTGTGGTAGAGTGCTTGGCTTGCATGCATGATGCCCTGGATTCGATTCCTCAGCAGCACATAAGGAGAAAAATCTGGAAGTGATGCTGTAGCTCAAGTGGTAGATTGCTCGCCTTGAGCTGAAGAGCTCAGGGACAGTGTCCAGGTCCAGGTTTCAGGCCCCATGACCAACCAAAAAAATAAATAAATAAGAAAGAAAGAATGCTTACAGTGAAGTATTAACTACATTAACAGTGATTTAGCAATACTTTACTTAGAGTTGAGTCAGTTAAATTAACTGTTTTAGACTATTGAGGGTTAGAGATGATAGGGTTACCAGAAAGAACACTTGCAAAATTGAGAAAGTGAATCTACATAAAAATATTTTGAGTATTCTCCATATCACTATTGTATAGGATACACAGTAGTAAATTGAGAGTTCCTACTTATGAGCTTATTTATTATATAATAATGACATTGATGTTAAATAGCTATATATATATGTGAGTTTAGGATATTCATAATTCTAGATTCAGTGACAACAACACAGAAATAATCTCATTTGTTTATGATTTTGTGGTTTTCTTCTATAATTTTCCAAATAAAAATTAAACATTTAACTATGAGCTACAAGAAGTTCAGGTGCAGATAATTCATCCATAAAAAATGTTCTACTTTTGAAGGGAGCTCCGGGAAGATGGCAGAGAAGAAGCTGGAGGCTAAACAAGCTCTCCCATAGAAAACATTTTAGAGTTCCAGTGAACAGTCCTAAGCCAGAGAATCACACCAAGTGTGCCATCACAGGACAGAGTCAGGCCAGAGAGGGAAAATCCAGGCAAGGAGACAGATCTGAGCTCCTGCCAGCAGCCGCCACTGTCGCAGCGCCAGCAGTGGCAGCGGCCACCACAAACGCCATACCAGTGGCAGCGGCCACCACAAATGCCATACCTGAATCACAGAGAGTCCAGGACGAAGGAGCCAGATGCGGCAGGCGAGCAGATTCTACTCAACACCAGCAAGAACCGACAAGGAGCGGATATTTTCAACCTGCAGTTCGCAGACCAGAGATGATCCAGGAACCAAGACTCGGAGTGAGTAGAAGCCTGACTTCCTCACTCTTTCTCAGGGAGCAGAGGAGGGAAGGCCACCCCTCCCCCCACCCAGTACCAGAGATCAACATCTTGAATACCGGCAAAGCTCGGCGGAGCTGCTAGCTCCAACTGAAGCCTTGGAAGAAATCTAGTCATTTAACAGGTCACAAAATCCTAACCTGACCTGCCAGACTCAGCTCCACTCAGGGAAAAGTCACCCAGGTCGGGCACCAGCCCGAGGAGTGGCTTTCTTCACTGGGTAATCAGAGCCAGAGGCTGCCCCTCCCTTTAGCAGCCTCGACAATCAATTGAAATTCAGTAAACAGAAACCCTAAGAGTGGCTCCAGGCTGGACTCTGTGAGTTTCTCACAAACTAGCCCGCGGGAAAAGCTACTATTTGCTGAAAGGCCTCAACTCTACCCAGAACCTAGTCTCATCACAGCATCTCCAAACTTGAGGAAAAAGCCATCTTCCTCTTTTGTGATTCTCAAAGCAGATCTCCCTCCCATTGAACTAACCAGGGAGGAGGATTGCAAAATCCTGGGTAAAGCAGAGCATTTTTCTGCCTGTCCAAACAAACTGACTTAAGAAACCAACCAAGCCACAGGACCACAAGCAGACCAGAGACTCCAACAAGAGGTTGTTTACGGACACAAGGGAGATACAGAATTTTTCCCAACCCTCCCAAAAAATTCAAAGAACTTTTTTTTTATATACCTTTTATAAATTTTTTTTCTTTTCTAAAACTTTTTTTAATTTTTACATTTTTTGAAAAATTGATTTCTAGTAACATTTTTTTTCCTCTTATAAGTTTTATTTTAGGGACACATGTGTGTGTGCATTTTTCTTTCTTTTTTTTTTTTTAAATCTTTTTGTTTTTTGTATAGCTCTACTGAACATCTGATCTTTTTTTTCTTTCTTTCTTATCCTTTTCACCTTTCCTTCTCTTTCGTTCTTCTTTATGTGACTTAATCGTTGTTCCGCACATCTTCAGATAAACCCATAATTGACTCTTAGACCCTATCCCCCATTATGTACACACTTAATCCACAAATTTATTACTCAATTCAAAACCTCTGAGACTTAAATTCCTTAATAGCAGTACTACCTCTTTATACCTATATAATATTTTAAGTATTCTTATTTTTAAGTTTTTCACATCTCCTTTATATCCCTCCACTTCTCTCATTATATTCACGCTCTTTGGATAGTTTGTTCTAGTTTCTGCATAATATTTTTAATTTATACTTTTCTATTTTTTCAGGTATCTATTTTTCCCTTTCTCTTCCTTCTTTCTTTCTCTCACTCTACTTTCATTCTATCCCACCTATTTCCTGCTTTGAGATTAGGATTTAGTTAACTCTCCCTATACCTTCCCACATCACTCTATTCCTATTTTTTACCCACATCTCTCCCTAACCCTAATAATTTCTGGTTTTCCAAATTCTTCTTTGTGGTTCGTAGCCAATTAATATATAGTTGTTTGATGTTGAATAGAGGTATCTGTTGAACTAGACGGTATCTGCAGACTATTGACTGTGCAAATTCAGACTTTGGATGATGCTTGCCTTAAGTTAGTGTTCTAGCACAAAACTGGTGTTATTTTCATCCCCAATGGGCAGAGTAAGCCGGAAAACCACAAGAAAAATGACAAGTCCGGGTATCTCCACTCCCACTCATAATAATCAGGGGACAGAACAGATAAAAATCCAGACGAGAGTTCCCAAATAGTTCTACAAACACTGCTGGCAAACATGATAAATGAAAAGATTGAAAACATACAAAGGACTCTGTATGAGCATGAGAGGGAGAGAGAGGAGGCAATCCAAAGGTTTATACAGGAATATCATGAGCGTGAGGAAGCTACTCAAAAACTGATACAGGATTTGCGTGAGCAGCTTGACAATACTCAAAGAGAAAGGCAGGAAGGGCATGAACAGGCTGAGAACACTCAAAGAGCACTACAGGAATGGCATGAACGGGAGGAAGCTAAGCAAAGAGTAATACAGGAATTGAGAGAGCAGGATGAAAATACACAAAGATCACTAAAGGCATTCATGGGATCCATTAACAAAGAGCTGAAGGAAGTCAGGGAGATTACAAAGGGAATGCTGAATGGAACCCAACAGAAGGAATGGGAGTCCAAGGAAACCATAACCAATCAACTAAGTGACTTGAGAATGAACACTGAACACCAAATTAAGGAAGTAAAGAAGTTCATACAAGATCTAAAACAAAGTTTCAACAAAGAATTTGAAGCCATCAAAGCTGACCAATTAGAAGGAAAATAAATAAAAAAACAAAGCAGAAAGTCTTGACAGCAGGTTAGACCATGCAGAGGATCGAATCTCAGGGATTGAAGACAGCCTAGATATTATAGAGAAAGAACATACAACCATCCAAGACAAGTCCAAGAAATATGATAGATCTATCCAACACCTGGAAGACACCATGAGAAGGCATAATCTAAGGATAATGGGTGTAGAGGAGCACCTAGAAACAGAAGTTAATGGTCTCGGAAATTTGTTTAACAGGATCCTAGCAGAGAACTTCCCAAACATGCAAAAAGATAGGCTTATTCAAATACAAGAAGCTTTTAGAACTCCAAATAGACCAGACCAGAATAGGACATCCCACCTTCACATTATAATCCACACAGGATCAACTCAGACCAAGGAAAAGATCCTTAAAGCTGTCAAGGAGAAAAGATCAATCACCTATAAAGGGAAACCAATTAGAATCACCTCAGATTTCTCAGCAGAGACAATCAAAGCAAGAAGAGCCTGGAATGATATATGCCATGCCCTAAAATCAAACAACTATCAACCAAGAATAGTGTACCCAGCTAAACTCTCCTTCATAACTGAAGGTCAAATAAAAACCTTCCAGATCAAAGAAATATTGAAACAATACATCTCCACCAAACCAGCCCTACAAAAGATTCTTAAAGATGTCCTACACATAGAAAACCAACAAGACCACAATAAAGGCCAAGAAACCGCACCCAAACTGAGAATCAAGAACCATAGGAAGAACCCAGTTTTCTCAGCCCCCAAGAAGGTAGATAACATGGCAGGAACTCCCAAATACCTCTCAGTCCTATCTCTCAACATTAACGGACTTAATTCTCCAATTAAGCGACATAGATGATCTAGTTGGATTAAAAAGCAAGATCCGTCTATCTGCTGCCTTCAGGAGTCACATCTTGCCCATAAAAACAAGCACATTTTCAATGTTAAAGGCTGGAACAAAATCTACCAACCAACCGGACACCATAAACAAGCGGGAGTTGCCATCCTAATATCAGATAAAATAGACTTCAAATTAAAATTGGTGAGAAGAGATAAAGAAGGTTGCTACATACTAATTAAGGGATCTCTCCTTCAGGAGGATATTACAATTCTAAATATGTATTCGCCAAACAACGGACCACCCAAATTTATCCAAGAAACACTACTTTCCCTCAAATCCCACATAGATCCAAAGACATTACTTGTTGGGGACTTTAACACACCACTTTCCCCACTAGAGAGATCAACTCGCAAAACTTCAACAGAGAAACCCCAGATCTAAACAACTGCATAGATCAACTAGATTTAACAGACATCTACTGAATATTTCACCCAGCAGCATCAGAATACACATTTTTCTCAGAAACACATGAAACATGTTCTAAAATAGACCACATTTTAGGCCACAAAGCAAACTTTTCCAAATTCAGAAACCTTGAAGTTATACCTTGCATTCTCTCTGACCATACGGGAATAAAATTAGAACTCAACACCAAAAGCCACCAAAGAAAGTCCGGTAAAACATGGAGGCTGAACAACACACTGCTGAATCAGGAGTGGGTCATGGAAGAGATTAGAAAGGAAATCCAAATGTTCATGCTATTCAACAAAAATGAGCACACATCACCCCAGTTAGAATAGCAAAAATCAATATCTCTAAGAACAAGAAATGCTGGAGGAGATATGGACAGAAGTTGACCTTACTGCATTGTTGGTGTGAGTGTAAACTTGTTCAACCACTTTGGAAAGTAGTATGGAGGTTCCTCAAAAGACTCCACATAGAGCTGCCCTATGACCCAGAAATCCCACTTTTGGACATTTACCCAAATGTTTACAAACAAGACCACACTAAAGCTATCAGCACAACTATGTTTATTGCAGTATTATTTACTATAGCTAAGATATGGAACAAACCCAGATGCCCCTCAGTAAATGAATGGATCAAGAAAATATGGTATATATACACAATGGAATTGTATGCTTTCATCAGAAAGAATGACATTGCCCCATTTGTTAGGAAATGGAAAGGCTTGGAAAAATTATATTAAGTGAAGTAAGCCAAACCCAAAGAAAAATAGGTCCTATGGTTTCCCTTATTTGCAATATCTAGTATATGTATGAGTCAAGCAGAAAAGGTCAGATAAGGTGATGTTAGGGAAATGAACTCTAAGATATGTATTTAAATGTTTTTTTTCTTTCATGCATTTGTTTCTAACGCATTTATAAGTTTATTTCTTTGTTGCTTTGTATGTCCCTCCCCCACAGTATAACCCCTGCTTTCATTGTATTTGATGTCATTATCATTTGTGGAGGGGAAGGGGAAAACTACTTGTTTAAATAAGGATACAGGTGCACCCGTTGCAACAATGAGAAGTACAAGTTGTCATGTTGATAACGAACTTTACATCTTTGGTGGCGGGGGAGTATTAGATGGAGGGACGGGGGGAGACTGGGAAGGGATGAGAAGGGGAATCACAAGAGGAGGCTACAATGCTTGATAAGAAATGTACTCATTATTTTGCCCATCTAATTGTAACCCCTCTGTACAGTATTTTCACAATAAAAAATAAATAAAAATTAAAAAAAAATACAGCACACAAATTTCCAGCTCCTCTGGGAAACAGCAAAGGCAGTACTTAGAGGCAAGTTTATACCTCTGAGCTCTTACATCAACAAATTGGAAAGATCTGGGAGGAGGGTGGAGGCTGGGAAGGGATGTGAAGGGTAAACAAAGGAGGAGGTTGCAATGCTTAGTAAGAAATGTATGCATTATCCTGCCCATGTAATTGTAACCGCTCTGTACAGTATGTTCGCAAATAAAATAAAATTAAAAAAAGTTTAGCAACAGGATATTGATATTATCATAAAGTATAGTGTGTCAAACACGAGATCATTCATTTGATATTATTTGATGGAAAAGAATGAGTCAATTGCCATAGAAATACAAATGGAATAAAACTTTCCATAACTAGAAGTTCCATCATCCCAAATCACCATGTCTTCTTTGTTACTAGTTTTCTAGAGTTTTACATAATTTTAGCAACCAGGAATAAAATAAAATTAAAAATGGAAAAAAAAGAAATTGGAAAGATCTGAAACCAACAATTTAATGGGACACCTGAACTTCCTTGAAAATGAGCAGCAAGATAAACCCCATTCCAGTAGAGGGAAAGAAATCATTAAAATAAAATAAAATAAAAATAAAAAAATTAAATCAGAATTAAATGAATTAGAAAAAAACAGAAAGAATCAACAAAACAAAGAGTTGGTTCTTCAGAAGAATTAACAAAATTGACAGACCCTTAGCAAATCTTATCAGAAAAAGAAGAGAACACACCCAAATAAATAAACTCAGAAATGAGAATGGAAACATCATCATAGAAAAACCACGATTCAGAATATTACAAGAGAATACTTCTCAAAACTTTATGCTAATAAGTTTGAAAACATGGAAAAAGTGGACCTTTTCCTAGCAAATATTGACATCCAAAAATTAAACAAAGATGAGTTGAACTATCTTAACAGGCCCATATCAAGCATTGAAATAGAAACAGCAATAAGAGACATCCCATCTAAGAAAAGTTCAGGACCAGGTGGTTTTACAGCAGAATTCTACAAGGACTTCAAAGCAGAGCTCACATCAATACTCCTTCAACTCTTCAATGAAGTTGAAATAGAAAGTTCAATACCGAACACATCTATGAAGCCATCATAACCCTCATCCCAAAACCAGGCAGGGACTCATCAAAGAAAGAGATCTATAGACACATTTCTTTGATGATCACTGATGCAAAACTTCTCAACAAAATTTTGGCCAATCTAATTCAACAATACATCCAAAAAATCATACACCACGATCAAAAAGGATTCATTTCAGGGATGCAAAGCTGGTTCAATATATGCAAATCAATTGATATAATTCATCACATCAACAGAAGCAAGAATAAGAACCACATGGTTATCTCAATAGATGCAGAAAATGCATTTGACAAGATACAACTTCCCTTTATGATAAAGGTTCTGGAAAAATTAGGAATCCATGGAACATTCCTCAATACAATAAAGGCTGTATATGAAAAACCTACAACCAGCATTATACTTAATGGTGAAAAACTAAAGCCATTTCCTCTTAACTCAGGAACAAGACAAGGATGTCTTCTCTCTCCATTTCTCTTCAATTTAGTATTAGAATGCCTAGCTAGAGCAATAAGACAAGATGCAAACATAAAGGGGATCGAAATAGGGAAGGAAGTAAAACTCCCTCTTCGCAGTTATAAATGATCTTGTATTTATAGAATCCCATAGACTCCTCTTCCAAATTACTCAAGCTGATTCAAAACTTTGGCAAAATAGCAGGGTATAAAATTAATCCTCAAAAAACAATGGCTTTACTGTATGCTAACAATGAGAAAAGTGTGGATGAAATTAGGAAATTAACTCCATTTGTAGTAGCCCCACAAAAAATAAAATACCTAGGAATTAAATTAACCAAAGAAGTGAAGGACCTCTATGATGAAAACTTTAAAAACATGAAAAAGGAAATAAAAACAGAACTTAGAAAATGGCAAAAAAATCTCCTATGCTCCTGGATTGGAAATATCAACATCGTGAAAATGGCAATACTTCACAAGGCTACTTACAAATTCAATGCGATACCTATCAAAATTCCAATCTCATTCTTCAAAGAAATAGAAGAGGCAATCCAAAAATTCATATGAAATAATAAAAGACCCCGAATAGCAAAAACGATCTTCAACGGAAATAACACTGCTGGAGGAATATCAATACCAAATTTCAAACTCTACTATAAAGCCATAGAAATCAAAACAGCTTGGTACTGGCACAAGAACAGACCTCAGGACCAATGGAATAGAATTTAAAACCCAGAAATGAACCTACAGACCTATAGCCATCTAATCCTCGATAAGGGAGCTAAAACAATAGAATGGAGGAAAGACAGGCTCTTCAGTAAATGGTGCTGGCAAAATTATTTAACTACTTATAGAAAACTAAAGATAGATCCTTATCTATCACCCTGCACCAGAATCTACTTCAAATGGATGAAAGACCTCAGAGTCAAAGCAGACACTCTGAAAACATTACAGGATGGAATAGGAGAAACCCTAGGTCTCCTTGGCGCAGGCTGAAATTTTCTTAATAGAGACCCGGAAACACAACAAATCAAATAAAGGTTGGACAAATGGGATTGCATGAAGTTGCAGCGCTTCTGTATGGCAAAGGACATAGCCAGCAAGATCAATAGAAAGCCCACGGATTGGAAGAAGGTCTTCACTAGCCAAACAACAGACAAGGGTCTCATATCTAAAATACACATTGAACTCAAAAAATTAAATCCCCCAACAACAAATCTTCAAAGAAACAACTGCCCAATAAATAAGTGGGCTAAAGACTTAAAGGGAAACTTCTCTGAAGAGGAAAGAAGAATGGCCAATAGACACATGAAGAAATGCTCAACCTCCATAGCCATAAAAGAAATGCAAATCAAATCAACATTGAAATACCACCTCACTCCAGTTAGAATGGCTAAAATCAAGAACTCTAATAACAACAGATGCTGGAGGGGATGTAGACAGAAGGGAACCTTACTGCATTGTTGGTGGGATTGTAAACTTGTTCAATCACTTTGGAAAGCAGTATAGAGGTTTCTCAAATGATTCCACTTAGAGCTCCCTATGACTCAGAAATCCTACTTTTGGGCATTTTCCCAAATGTTTACAAACAAGACCACACTAAAGCTGTCAGCATGACTATGTTTATTGCAGCATTATTTACTATAGCTATGATATGGAACCAACCCAGATACCCCTCAGTAGATGAATGGATCAAGAAAATGCTGTATATTTGCACAGTGGAATTCTATGCCTCCATCAGAAAGAATGACTTTGCCACATTTGTTAGGAAAAGGAAAGTCTTGGAAAAAAATATATTAAGTGGCTGGGAAGGTGGCTCAGTGGTAGAGCGCTTGCCTTGCATGCCTGAAGCCCTGGGTTCCATTCCTCAGCACCACATAAGCAGAAAGAAAAAAGCTGGAAGTGGCTCTGTGGTTCAAGTGGTAGAGTGCTGGCCTTGAGCTGAAGAGCTGAAGGACAGCGCCCAGGCCCAGAGTTCAGGCCCCATGACTGGACCAAAAAATATATATATATATTAAGTGAAGTAAGCCAAGCCCGAAGAAACATAGATTCCATGGTTTCCCTTATTTGCAATATCTAGTATATGTCTGAGTCAAGCAGAAAAGGTCAGATAAGATGATGTTAGGGAAATTAACCCTAAGATATGCATTCAAATGTTATTTTTCTTCCATGCGATTGTTTCTAACACATTTATAAGATTATTTCTTTGTTGCTTTGTTTGTCCCTCCCCCCACCGTACAACCGCTGCTTTCATTGTATTTGATGTTGGTATAGTTTGTGGAGGGGAAGGGAAAAAAACTAATCGTTTAAATAGGGATACAGGTGGACCTATTGCAACAATGAGATGTACAAGACGTTATGTCAAAAACGAACTTTACAACTTTGGTGGTGGGGGTAGGGAGGATTGTGGGGGGGGGAGTGGGGGGGGAACGATGGGAAGGGGAAACAAAGGAGGAGGCTACATTGCTTGATAAGGAATATACTCATTATCTTGCCCATGTAATTGTAACCCCTCTGTACAGTATTTTCACAATAAAAAATAAAAACAAAATAATACACAAGGATATAGTATCTGAAATAATCTCTTTAGTCTTTGGCATTACTGTGCAACCTGCTACAGAAACAATAAAGTTTAATTAAAGAGATTTCAGAGTTTTGATTTTCTCCCTAATTTCCCCGAAGTATTTATATTTTAAGTTTTTACTAATGCCTCAAACTCAGCTTGTGTAAAACCAAGACTTTGTTTTTGATGAAGTTTTAGATAGTTTGGAAAAAGTTGAGTTACCTAGTTGGGATCATTTTGACATTGAAGAACATGTGCAAGTAATATTGGCTAGTTGCCACAAAGCAACACAGCAGGAATATATAGCAATAAAAATCTATTCAGCAGCCACTGTGGAGTTTTCTTTAGAAACTCAAACATAAGCAAGACTTGACCTCTGCTCTGAAGGAATTCACAGTTGGTAGGACAGATAGTTAAACACATGATCACAGTGTGACAGATGCTATAAATACAGATTTGTATAAATTTCTATGAAGGTCCCTATGAGCTGAAGTCTGCAGTTTTATGTTTCTCTCAGAAGTTTCTCCAATGGTTCAGGCTTAGCCATAAGCTACTCCTTATTTTTTGGTGATGAGTTCTTCTAAGGTCCACCAGGATCTTCAATAATTTCTAACCTCAAGCTTTCTCAATTTTAAATTCAAGTCTATGTTAGTTATTAAATTAATACTTAAAACAGTTATTTAATCAATAGTTGTTAAATTAATAAATAAAATGAAATTCTAATTAAACTAGTCATTAAAAATCCAATAAGGAAACTACATGTAAAATGTATGAACCTTACATAGAAATAACATTTAAAACACTGCAATTCCATGCCTCTGTAGAAAAAGACCAGACAAGCCTTTCAGGAATACCATGTCTTTTTTAAACTGGATTCAAACTAGGAAACATACAAAATTTTACTAAGGTTGCCAGCTATGCTCTAAGGCTGAATATCTCTGAGTTCAAACACATTTAGATGATGAAGTAAAACACATATTCATCAGAGTGATTGATTTGAAACTCTACGGTATTTTACATATAGTTCCAAGTCCATAAACAAATGATTCAAACCTGGAAAACCCTCAAAACAATATAAATATACCATAGAGAAATGAAACAGCCAAATATATATGATGCATATGCACACACACAAATAATCGCATTAGCAATCTATAACTGGCATATGGGAACCAGTGAACATGAACAAGACCAAGAATTCATAGGGAAATAAAGGAGGATGACACAAATTTGTTTTGAAATAAAAGACCCTGCACTAAGAATATAGTTCAGTGTTAGAGTAAGGCTTTGCATGTGCATGATAAGAACCACAAAGGGAGTTCCTAAACCTTTCCACTCTTGTACATTCAGCAGAGAGTTAACATTGTTTGTTTTATGTTGTTTGAACCAAATTCTTCTAGGTTTGTTAACAGCAACACATTATATATGACCTATTGACAATCAACAGGACAATTTCATAGGACAGCAAGATTTATTTTTTGAATTAAGGAGATTAGTGGGTGATTTCTTGACTACTCACAGATATATAGTTCTATAATGTTTTGATACAAGGTTTGTTTTCAGCTCTGCCCCATGATTTCTCAGATAGTCACTAAAGGGGCTCAAACTACAGACTGTGAAGTGATCACAGATTGTTTTTTTTAAATAAAAATGTAGTAGAAATTATATGCACAACCATTTCTTCATGAGTATTCAGAAATATTTGGTAGTCATTCAGAGTTTCACATAAAAATCCCTTAAATTAAGCTGGGCACTGGTGGCTCATGCCTGTAATCCTAGCTATTCAGGAGGCTGGGATCTGAATATAGAGGTTCAAAGCCAGCAGGGGCAGGAAAGGCCATGGAACTCTTATCTCCAATAAACCACCAAAAAGTCGGAAGTGGCCCTGTAGCTGAAGTGGTAGAACTCTAGCCTGGAGCTGAAGAGCTGTGGGACAGCAGTCAGGCCCAGAGCTCAAGCCCATAACCAAACAACATCAACAAAAATCCCTTAAATTTACAGATGTATCTTCAAAATTAATTAAGTGTAAAGATAAAGAATTTGACTATTTTTCTCATATATTCTGAAGATGGCAAATTCTTTCTCATAAAAAAGAAGATATATGCGATTGGCAACATAAAATTAGAAGATATAACAAATGATAACAGAGATCAATCCAAAGACAAATGTCAAATATTTGTGACACATATTAAAGACACACATAAAGAACTCAAGCAGAAATAAAGCAGTTATAAAATTTAATGCATATCTTATAAAAGTAAGAAAACTAAGGAAAAGGTAAACTTAGGAAGGATGGGGGATAATGATAGGGAGAATACACTTTGTATTGATAAATGCTTTGTTCAATGGCAACTCCATTGTACAACTACTTAAATATAATAAATCAAAATAGTTATCTCAATAGATATACAGGTCATTGTTGCCAATATGCAAATAGATCACAGATGAAACATTTGTAGTAAGAAAAAAACCTCCTATGTAAAATATTTAAGCTACTAATGATCATTCCCATCTATTTCTTCTCTGAAAGATATTGTGATAAGCAAATTAATATAAACATATTGTTTTCAAAATGAAGGGAATCTATTTAGATCCTAATGGCGATTACTCTAGACTAAGCTACCCTAGATTTGATTCTCTGATGTTTACTAGTATATGTTTACCTCAAAGGTGTATTTAAAGCTTCCTACAATAGTACTAGGATATCTATGTATTTATTTACTACTAGGATATGTAGTTTATACTTGTCTTTAGATCTGAAAGTTGCTAGAGCCCTTAATATCATAGAAACACATTTCTTAACTTTCAAAATAATAAATCCAAGCTCTCAAGGCATTTTCTCAAGGCCTGACACAAGGAAAAGAAGAAAAGCATCTTTTTTTTTAACCTTGGAGCCACTGACCGCAGAAGGCTTCCATTGTTGGACAGTGTTTCTTACACAGAATTCCATGGGTATCTAACTTCTTCTATCCTACTGTAACTGTGGTTTCAAAAGTTTCTGCTAGAGAAATTGAATTAATATCTGTCCTTGCTTTCTTTTCTGAAGTACATTTATGTTCCCATCTATATGTAAATTGATAAAAATAGATTATATGAAAAAGATTATTTTATTTATATACAAATAGGTTCTAAATTTAATAGGATCAACACAAAAACACTGCAAAACAAAAATGCACATTAGGTAAGTAGTTAATACTCACAAAAGGAGACAAGAAATTGTTATAGATATAAAAAGATGTTTATATCATAGTTTTTATAATAAGAAAATTCTTTTTGGAGGTTTGACAATCATTTTATTGGTCAATATTTGAGGGCAATATGTATTTATACATTTTGTATTAATGATGTGAAACTTGGAAATATGCAAGGTATATGCATATCAATTTGAAATTTGACTAATTAAACTTTTAAAGTCTATCTTATAGCTATAATCATAATATCTTCAAAAATACAATAACTGCTTTTTTATTGATTTTTTTTTTGGTTTTTGTTTTGTCAGTCATGGGGCTGTGAACTCTGGCCTGAGGACTGTCCGTCAGCTCTTCAGCTCAAGGCTAGCACTCTACCAATTGAGCCAAAGCAATACTTCCAGTTTATTGAAGATAAGCATTTCACGGCCTTTCCTGCATGGGCTGGCTTTGAACTGCAATTCTCAGATCTCAGCCTTCTGAGTAGATAGGATTACAGGCATGAGTCAACAGCACCTGACACAAAAATTCATTTCTATATGAATATTTTTGTTAGAAATATCTAAATCCAATATTAAATATATAATGTATGATTTCAATATAATAGAAATATGTATTTAAATATTTATAGCCCATTTACCATGTATCAAGTACCATTCTAGTAACTAAGGATAAAAATGTAAACCAGATACCTGGAATCAATTTTCTCAAAAATGATGTCTTCAATATGGATGATGGAAAAACAGACAACAAATAAGTAAACAGGAAGATAAGATCACTTCAGATAGAATAGGATGAAAGTGTGTTCCTACTGGATCCTTTTTATTGGATGATCAGAATAAGACTTTTAGAGGAAATGAGACTGAAAATCAAGCTGAAGGAACTGAGAAATTGAGCAATGGGTTGATTGTAGGAAACCTTGGAAGAATAACATTTCACATCAAGTACAAGCATTAGAAGCACAAGGAACACTATGGATCTACATATAAAAATATTTTAAAACTTTGAAAAAGCTGGGAGTACTGCCTTTGCAGTGTCCCGGAGGAGCTGGTAATTTGTGTGTTCATTTCTGTTGAATATCATGAACATTTGAATTCCCTTCTAATCTCTTCCATGACCCACTCGCGATTCAGCAGTGTGTTGTTCAGCCTCCATGTGTTATTGGAATTCTTTGGTGGCTTTTTGGTATTGAGTTTTAGTTTTATTCCCTTGTGGTCTTAGAGAATGCAAGGTATAACTTCAATGTTTCTGAAATTGGACAAGGTTGCTTTGTGACCTAAAATGTAGTGTATTTTGGAAAATATGATTTTGGAAAATATGTGCTGCTGAGAAAAACGTGCATTCTGATGCTGCTGGGTGAAATATTCAGTAGACGACTGTTAATTCTATTTGATCTATGCAGTTGTTTAGATCTGCGGTTTCTCTGTTGAGTTTTTGCCGAGTTGATCTATCTCGTGGGGATAGTGGTGTGTTAAAGTATCCAACAATTAATTTCTTTGGATCTATGTAAGATTTGAGGGAAAGTAGTGTTTCTTGGATAAATTTGGGTGGTCCGTTGTTTGGCGAATACATATTTAGAATTGTAATATCCTCCTGAAGGAGAAATCCCTTAATTAGTATGTAGCGACCTTGTTTATCTCTTTAATTTTAATTTGAAGTCTATTTCATCAGATATTAGGATTGCAACTCCTGCCTGTTTATGGGGGCCGTTTGGTTGGTAGATTGTTTGCCAGCCTTTCACTTTCAAAATATATTTGTTTTTATGGGCAAGATGTGACTCCTGAAGGCAGTAGATAGAAGTTTAATGCTTTTAATGTGGCTTACTTGGAGAGTTAAGTCCGTTCATGTTGAAAGTTAGTACTGAGAGGTATTTGGGAGTTCTGCCATGTTATCCACCTTCTTGGGAGCTGGGAAAACTGGGTTCTTCCTATGGTTCTTGATTCTCAGTTTGGGTGCGGTTTCTTGGCCTTTATTGTGGTCTTGTTGGTTTTCTATGTGTAGGACATCTTTAAGTATCTTTTGTAGGGCTGGTTTGGTGGAGATATATTATTTTAATTTTTCTTTGTTATGAAAAGTTTTTATTTGACCTTCGGTTATGAAGGAGAGTATAGCTGGGTACAGTATGCTTGTTTGATAGTTGTTTGTATTTAGGGCATAGCATACATCATTCCAGGCTCTTCTTGCTTTAATTGTCTCTGCTGAGAAATGTGAGGTAATTTTAATTGTTTCCCTTTATAGGTGATTGATCTTTTCTCCTTGACAGCTTTAAGGATCTTTCCTTAGTCTGAATTGATCCTGTGCAGATTATCATGTGATGGTGGGATGTCCTGTTCTGTTCTGGTCTATTTGGACTTCTAAAAGCTTCTTGTATCTGAATAGGCCTATCTTTTTGCATGTTTGGGAAGTTCTCTCCTAGGATCCTGTTAAATAAATTTCCTAGACCATTAACTTCTGTCTCTAGTTTGCTCTTCTACAACCATTATCCTCAAAGTAGGCCCTCTAATGCTATCTTCCAAATGCTGAATAGATCTATCATATTTCTTGAATTTGTCTTGGATAGTTCAATGTTCTTTCTCTATAATATCTAGGCTGTCTTCAATCCCTGAGATTTGATCTTCTGCATGATCTAACCTATTGTCAAGACTTTATACTTTGTTTTTTTTTATTTCTTTTCCTTCTAATTGGTAGGCTTTGATGGCTTCAAATTCTTTGTTGGAGCTTTGTTTTAGATCTTGCATTAACTTCTTTACTTCCTTAATTTGGTGTTCAATGTTTATTCTCAAATCACTTAGTTGATTGGTTATGGTTTCCTTGGATACCATGCCTTCTGTCGGGCTACATTCAGCATTCCCTTTGTGGTCTCCCTGACTTCTTTCAGCTGTCTGTTTGTGGATTCCATGAATGCCTCTATTGATCTTTGTCTATTCTCATCCCACTCGCTCAATTCCTGTATTAATCTTTGATTACCTTCCTCACATTCACACAATTCCTTTCTCATTGTTTTCAGCCTGCTCACAAAATTACTATCTTTCTCTTTGACTATTCTCTGCCTGCTCATGCAATTCCTTCATTTCTCGTTGGCCATTCTCAACCTGCTCATAGAATTCCTGTATTATTCTTTGAGTAGCTTCCTCATGCTCACGAGATTCTTGTATCAATCTTTGGTGACCCTCCTCTCACTCCATATCATGCTCACACTGAGTCCTTTGCATGTTTTCAATCTTTTCATTCATCATGTTTACCAGTAGTTTGGGAACTCTCCTCTGGAATATTCGTTTACTGTTCTGTCACCTGATTATGATGAGTGGGAGTTGAGATACCCAGATTTGCCTTTTTCTTGTGCTTTCTGACTTGTTCTGCCCATTTGGTGTGAAAGAAACACCAATTTTGTGCTAGAACCCAATAGTAAGCAAGCATCAACCAGTGTCCCATAGTTGCTCAGTCAAAATAGCTGCAGATACAATCTAGTTCAACATCAAACAACTATGGACTAATGGACTAAGGACAACAAAGTAGAATTTGGCAAATCAGAACTTATTAGATTTAGGGAGAAATGTGGGGAAAAATAGGATTAGAGGGATGTGGATAGGTAAAAGGAGAATGAATTTCACCAAGTCCAAATCTCAGAGAGGGAAATGGATTGGACAGAATGATAGGAGAGAGATTTTAAACAACAACAAAAGAATAATATGGAAAAACAAAAATTTTAATTTAAGAATTGAAACACTTTAAATTATGTAAGTTTAAAGAAATGATATTGAGAGAAGAAAAGTACAAGATGAGAGGAGCGGTGGGATAGAAAGGAGATATAAAAAATAAAATATAAAAATTCTTAAAATTGGTTACTTGAAAATTATGTAGGTATAGAGTGATAATACTGCTATTTAAGAAGTTAAGCCTAAGAGGTTGTGAATTGAGTAATACATTTCTGTATTAAATATGTATGCTATGAGGGATATGGTCTAATAATCAATGGTGGGTATATATCTGAGGATGAGCAGAACAGCAATTGAATGATGCAAAAAAGAAAGAAAGAGAAAAAAATGAAAAGAATAAAAAAAGGACCAAAAGGTCAAAAGAGATAACAAGGATTTTTTCAAAAAGCACACACACACAATTACACCTAAAATAAATATTATGGGGGAAAAAGATTAATAGAAAACAATTTTTAAAAAGAATAAAAATTTTAAAAAGTTATAAGAAAGAGTTCTTTGATTTTTTTAGGGGGGAATGGGAAGATCCTGTATCTCCTCTGTGTCCATAACCACTCTCCTGGTGGAGGCTCTGGTCTGCTTGTGGTGTTTGGTTTTCCTGTGGCTTGATTGGTTTCTTAAGTCAGTTTGTTCGAGCAGGCAAAAAAATGCTCTGCATTACCCAGGATTTTGTGATTCTCCTCCAAAGCTAGTTCAGTGGGAGGGAGATCTGCTTTGAGTATCACAAAAGAGGCATATGGCTGTTTCCTCTAGTTTAGAGATGCTGTGATGAGGCTAGGTTGTGGGTGGCTTTGAGGCCTTTCAGCAAACAGTAGCTTTTCCCTGAGGGGCTAGCTCCTGAGAAATTCACAGAGCCCAGCCTGGAGCTATTCTCAGGTTTATGTTTACTGAATTTCAATCATTTGTCTAGGCTGCTATTTGGAGGGGCAACCTCTGGCTCTGTTTACCCTGTGAAGAAAGTCACTCCTCCTGGGCGGAGCTTGTCCTGCCTGGGAGGGGTGATTTTCCCCTGGGTGGAGCTGAGCCTGTCAGGTCAGGTCAGGTTTCTGTGACCTGCTAAATGACTCTCTTCTTTTTTCTTCCAAGGCCTGAGTTGGAGCTAGCTGCTCAGCAGGGCCTTTATCAGTATCAAAGATGGAGATCTCTGGTCACGGGGGAGGGGCTGCCTTCTGTCCTTTGCTCCCTGAGAAGGAGTGAGGATGTCTGCGTTCTACTTATGCCAGAGTCTTGGTTCCTGGGTTGTCTTTGGTCTGTGATGTGCAGGATGAAGACATTTGTTCCATGTCAGTTCTTGGTGGTGTTGAGAAGAATCTGCTTACCTGCCCCATCTGGTGCCTTTGTCCCAGACTCTCTCTCGAGGTATGGTGACTTGACTATGGCCACCACCGCTACCACCACTGCCACAGCAGCTGGGGCTACTGGCAAGTGCTCAGATCTGTCTCCTTTCCTGGATTTTCCCTCTCTGGCCAAACTCTCTGTACTGTGATGAAATACTTGTGATTCTCTAGCCTAGGACTGTTCACTGGAACACTAAAACTGCTTTCTATGCGAGAGCTTGTTTAGCCTCCAGCTTCTTCTCTGCCATCTTCCTCCCCACTCACTAGATGTGTATTATTTACAAATGAAATATATCACCAAAAACATATCCTAAGATAATCTCCATAAGATTCCTAATCCTGGGGTTTTTAAGCAAAAAGTAGTTACTATTGTAAAGGTATTTTGAATATGTAATCAAACACATAAATTATTTAACCTTCAATGTGTAAAATATCATGAATGCCTGATCAAACAGAATGTAATATTTCAAATCAATAAGTGTTAACTGGTTGGAAGAAACGGAAGAGATTCAAAACATGGAAGGACTCAGTATGTTGTTGCTGACTTAACGATGCAGAGGTTCACACAGATCTGAATGGAAATAGGCACAAGGCTCTGAGGCTGCCTCCTGGTTAACAATCAGCAAGGATATAAGAAGACCCTTTGCCTTACATCTATAAAGAACTGGGTTCTCCCCATAACTTGACTGAGATAGAAGAGGATATCACTCAGAAAACATCCTCAACTAAAATTTCCAACCAGGTTATGTCCATAAACCTCCAAAAAATGCATACATTGATCAATGAGTATAATTTGGGGACACTTCAACTGTAGTAACTTATACAGCAATAGGAAATAAATACAGTTCCCAAGCACAAAACTACTAGCAAATTCTACATTTACTGTTAATATTTGCTGTTAATTCAGAAGACATAACAAATCCTGTCTATCTGGCTGGCCTTTGTTTTTCATGAGAAAATTACAGGTACATATGTTGAATGAATTGCTGTCACTAGAAATCATGCCACCAAAAGAGGTAAAGACTTGTTTGAGGTATGTATTTACGATTGAACAAAGTTTTAGAAAGCTAACATTTGGAACGTTGAGTGGCATAATTAGATATGGAACTCCAGACATGGTTGGCTTGCAAAAAAGGCTAATTACATTTCCAAAGAAAGAAATGAATTCTGTTTTGATCCAAGAAATTGAAATACATTTCACTACATCATACAGAAAGAAAGTCTGTACAGTTGCAGTGCAGTAATGTGATGTCAACATTAGTGTCTTGCATAAATTCTATTAAAAGCAGGGAGTTTAACAGCTTCCAGTTTAAGTAACTGAATATGGTGATATTATATTTACTGTCATGTATGATGACTGAGTCATGGGAACATGCTTAAGAGGTTTTCTGAGCTGTGAGAGAAGGTCAAGCAGTTCATCAACCAAAGGGAACAATACTCCCATTGATAGCAAGTAGCTGTGTGGTCTAACATTCACTGTAAACATTACCAAGTACCAGTCAGAGCTGAATATCAATCAAGTTTCTAGGCCATTACTAGCCCAACTTCTCACTTTCAAATATAAATATTCTGAAGCTAAATTAATGCTGTGGAGAGTGAAAATTGAAAGGAACAACGGCACTTTTCTCCACTCTGAAAAACAAAAGCAAAATACTTGAATATGCTGAGGAGGTGTGAAACCAATTGAAGCATCTAATGGAAGATTAAGGATGTAAAAAGTATACAAATAGAAATGGATTGTTTTGCTATACTGTTCAATGTGTAAATAGCTGATTTGTCTGATAAAGTACAAAACAAAATCACTCAGCTACAAAGCTATGTTGAGCTGAAATATAGACACAACTTTCTTCTACTGTTTGACTTATATAAATGTAACATAATCAAATGATGTATTCCCAGGTTTGAGAAAATATGAACTGAAATGCATACAGTTTCTCAGAACTACTTGCTACTTCAAGTAATTTTTTTTACTGCTTACTATAACCAAGAGTCAACTATGCTCCAGACTGACAAATAAAAATCTGGGCAAGCAGATATGACTAGCAATAACATCAACACCGTCTAACATCATCTGCTCACCAAAGAGAAGCAGTTCTAGCTGTTTGACCAAATATGGCAGACTAACTTTTATTTTCAGCACAACTGCACGGTTTTCTTCTTTTTTTTATGTTTTTTATTGTAAAAATAGTGTGCAGAGGGGTTACAGTTACATGAGTAAGATAATGAATATGTTTCTTATGGAGCATTGTTACCTCCTCCTTTGTTTTTCCCCTACCATCCCTTCCCTCCCCAACTCCCCAACTTCCAGTTGTAAGGTTCATTTTCAACATAATGTCTTGCACATCTCACTGTTACAACAGGTCAACTTGTTATCCTTGTTTCTGCATTTTGTTATTTCCCTTCCTCTCCCCAAAATAGTAAAATGTATATACAAGATGTAAGGCACCAGAATCAAATACTTTGAGAACAAGGGTTATACCCTAGGAGAACAATATACAAGAGAAAACAAAAAAAAATCACATAGTACATTTTAGATACCTATAAAACAATAGCAAGAAAGAGAAAAACAAGTTGTGTCCCTATCTTGTGGTTCATTTCACTTAATATCATTTTACATGGTCATATGTACAAAGCTTTTGAACTTTTCTGCTTGCCCTAGACTTTTACTAGTTATTGCAAACGAGGGAAACCATGGGACTTATGTTTCTTTGGGCCTTGCTTACTTCACTTAGTATAATTTTTCCAAGTCTTTCCATTTCATAACAAATGGGGCAATGTCATTCTTTCTGATGGAGGCATAGAATTCCATTGTATAACTCTTAAGCTGATAATGATGTGTGGCCAATGAATGATGTTACAAATATCCAATGGCTATTGGAGAAACAGATTCCCCATGTAAGAGCTAGAATTACAAGTTATTATCAAAGATATTTATGTTTCTATTATAGAATGAATAAACATTTACACTAGGTGCATACAAAAATATTCTCAAACTAGTTCAAATATTTTTTGCCATCAAGTGGATTTTGGCATTAATTTATTCAAAAAGCTTTAAAATATCAAAACATTTTGAAATTATAGATTTCATTGTGTAGCTGTAAGTTTTAAAAATGTTTTTGAGCAAATTTTTGGTACTTTCCAACAAGTATTCATATAAAAGTAGTCTTTTGGAAGTGCTTGAGGAAAGAATTGAAGCCAAATAAATAACAATACATACAATACATACAATCTAGATTTTTCAGTTCATACAATAAAATCTAGTAGTATCTAAACAAGAATCGCTTTTCTCTGTGCATGAAACAATTTGCATGTTAATAGTCACTAATTCTTTCTTTTTTTTTTGGGTCCGGTCGTGGGGCCTGAACTCTGCACCTGGGCGCTGTCCCTCAGCTCTTCAGCTCAAGTCTAGCGCTCTACCACTTGAGCCACAGCACCACTTCCGGATTTTTTCTTTTTTCTTATGTGGTGCTGAGGAATCGAACCCAGGGCCTCGAGCATGCAAGGCAAGCGCTCTACCACTGAGCCACCTTCCCAGCCCCAATAGTCACTAATTCTTGATCCTGTAAGAATGACATGCTTATAAATTTCTAAATTAGATAAATTTCCACTGATTTAATGCTAATTCAGAAAGAAATATATAACTCTGCAGAAAATATGCCTTAATGGCATAAATATCACAGTTAGGTATGATACAGATCTTTCATAACCTCAGAATTACAGGAAGAAAACATGCTTTGCTTGTACATCAGAACTCTTAAGTAGAAAATAAAATATTCTGTTGAATGATATGAGTCTTTCTTTCATATGGGTGAAGAAAAGAGAGTGCAGACAGAAACATTGTCTCCAGTTTCCAATCCATAGCAATGCATATTAATAAATTCTGTAAGTTTTATTACCATGTCCACAAGATATAGGAAGAGAGGCTGTAAACATACTATATTGTCTTGGGTATTTTCTATCTACTCTTCCTCACTAGCATAGGAGATTCATTTTTCTTGGTTATCGGGTATTTTCTAGACATCTATTAGAGATCGCATTACAATCAGCATTTATTTACTTCAATGAGCTAATCCAGTACTAGACAGCTTCTCCCAGAGCAAGAACTGGGGCCAATTCTTTTATATGACTCACTGCCATAGTGCCTGCTAGAACTTTTACTGACCACAGAGATCAAAAGCATACAGTACATAAATGTTTTATGAATAAATTAGTAAATGAAAGAAAATGGAATTTTAAGAAAGTGATATATATATATATATATATATATATATATATATAATGTTATTACTAGTTTCTACTTGAATTCTTTGTGACTCTTGGCATCTAGACCAGTACTACTGTAGTTCTTTCTAAATAAAAGATATGAGCCAACCTGCTAACAATTTTTTTTTGGGGGGGAGTCTGGTCATGGGGCCTGAAGTCTGGGCCTGGGCGCTGTCCCTCAGCTCTTCAGCTCAAGACTAGCACTCTACCACTTGAGCCACAGTGCCACTTCCAGTTTTTTTCTTCTTGCTTATGTGGTGCTGAGGAATCGAACCCAGGGTCTCATGCATGCAAAGCAAGCGCTCTACCAGTGAGCCACCTTCCCAGCCCATGCTAACAATTTTATTAGGTTCCACTCCAGTGGTCATGTTCATTTGATATACGTGAAAAGCAACAGAGTACATTAAATGCTGTGAAATGGTAATTTTTTTTATTCCAAATACTTCCCATGAGCTTTCCATAGCCACAAAAGATCTATGAAGTGGAGATTAAATTAATAGTAGCAGGCCTTCTTTTACTTTCCTAATATATTCTTTTCTCAAATTGCTTCTTTTTCTGCTGTATTTACTATTCTGTTTTGGTTGGTTGTGGGGCTTGAACTCTGGACTTGGGCACTGTCCCTGTGCTCTTCAGCACATGGCGAGTGCTCTACTGCTTGAGTGATAGGGACAATTCGGGTTTTCCAGTGGTTTTATTGGAGATAAGAGCCTCACTACCTTTCCTATCCAGGCTGGCTTTGAACTGTGATCCTCAGATCTCAGCCTTCTGAGTATCTAGGATTACAGGCGTGAGCCACCAGTGCCAAGCTTGTCTTTACTACTGACAGCTGTATGGAAATTAGTATTTCAGGATCATGGGATGCAAATTTATCAAAATGAATAATTGCCTAAGTTCAACTTCTGAGAAAATTAATTTCTTGTTTGCCTTTATAAACTACATTTTATTTGATTAGAAGTCTGCAAAAAAAAAAAAACCACAGGTATTTTATGAAGGACTTCTAGTTTAAAACAAATTACTTTCTGGTGAAAACTTTCGAAGTGTAGCAAGTGATGTTGGATAAACAACTTTCACCTGTTGGCCCAAAGGGGCTCCTACTAGATGATCTTATGGGGGGTTATGTAAGAGGCACAGTCCCTAGGCCAGCATTGCCTATTATGGAAAGGACAGAGGGTTCTAATACAAACAATTTAATATTAACCATCCAAATTCACAAAGATGATTATTGGGCCCTACTCAGAGATCTCAAAAGTCATTATAATTGTTAGATTAACTAATAGTGCTTATATTTTGTGATGACCAAATGCTGTACAGCTATGATTTTATTTCCAGTAAATTTTTGTCCTCCTAAAGTTAGGAGATAGTGTGTTTTTTACTCTTTTCTAATTTTAGTTTTCTGTAAACCCGTGCATGTTTTATCCAAGAAATACAATTGTATAAAATGTTTCAAACGTTGCCAATAAAACAACTAATCATAAAGGAAAAAAATGAAATGAGTATATTTCTTTTTGGACAATGTCACCCTTTCCCTCGGTCTCTCAAATTTTTCCACTGTCCTCACCCACAAGTTGTATAGCTCATTTTCAACATCATGTCTAGTGAGGACTACTGCTGCATTTCTTGACCATTTGTCCCTCAATTTCTGTGTTTCCCCTTACCCTTCAAAGACAAACAAATAAGACAAAAAGAAAACAACAACCAAGAGAAAACCTCTTGTTTCCATTTCCTGGAGTTCATTTCAATAAATATTATTTTATATGATCAGAGGCAAAAAAAAAGAGATACACAATTCAGCAAAATTCCCCTACTGAAAATGTCATAGATAATGTTGGGAAGAAAGTGTTATTGATATCTGCTGCTATTCATTAAATGCCAAAACTTTTTTGTTGCTGAGATATACACAAGTCTTCATTGTGAGACTTGACTTACTGTGAGTTAACCAAACCTTGATATTGGACCACTTGCATTATTTTCAAAAGTATCAGAATACTTTCTGACTGTAATATATTCATAAACATAAAGTTTGAAATGAGCTATTTTTAGCAATTACATTAAAAGAATTACTTGGTGAAGTGTAGACATAAATGCAAAGAAAAGGAAGACAACTTATTACTGATATGACCACAATCATTATAAAAATATCTCATTAGTGTTATCAACTCTATAAAATTTGACTTTAGTTGCCTTCTCATTAAAGGAAAAGATAAATAAAACACAAGTAAAACAGAGTTCACTCCTCTAGTCTGTTCTTTAAATTATTCTAACAAATTTCAGCTTCCAAACCCTATTACAAATCCAGTCTACTTATTTAACATGTATTTTTAACAAATTGAATAGATAAAAATATTTTTTTTACTTTCTTTGTCATCCACTCTTTTCTCCTCTGTATTCCAATGTTTTATTCCAAAGTAATTATAAATAAGAATAACAAATGCTACATAACATCTGAACCTCTAAAGTTACAGCTTAAATAACTGTTTTTTATTGATGTGACCTATGTAGTACATAGCAAAAATTCTCAAACAGGATGCGACAGGCAGAACTTCTGTGAGATTACATAAGGACTGTGAGGACATATATGTGAGTGTACATTTTTATAATGTCAATTATACGGTTTTAAGCATTTCTTTAATGTAAACAACATTGTCCTGTAAGCTTCTTGAGCTCTATATTCAGTGGACAGGTTGAGTATCTTAATTCAGCTATGTGCCTAATCAAATTCAATATCTTCTACTTAAAAATCTGTTCAGATTACTTCCTTGGGTCAGTAGGAGTGCCACCACCACCCATCCATTTGCCACAATAACAGCCTGAAAGTCATCTGAACCCCTTCTCTTTCTCCCTGTGCTGTGAGATCTATCACATCAGGTCAATATTTATTCTAAAAATATATAACACATGTATTTATTTTTCTAATCCACAAAACATTCCAAATGTACCCCATATTTTCTTTTCCCCATCATATTCATTATTCCTTGTGTCAATACACGATTCTGTGTGCTTTCTTTATTTCTGTCTGTGGGATTTTGTTTGTGGTACTCCTTCCATGTAAAAACATCCTTCTTTCTTTCCTTTGAATAACTTCTATGTCTCCAATGTGCCTCAGGTCAAGCACTAACTTCTCTAAGGCACTCTTGTTTGTAATAGCCTACTATCCAAAATTTGGTTTATGACTCAGATTTTATTTTTAAAAGGGTGAGAAGTCATTGAAATACTTGAAGCAAGAACTCTCTGAAATACGAGAGCATGAGTTCCAAATGGATGTATTAAACAAGATTCAATTTCTTTAGGAAAATTTAATTTTAAGCTACTAAATCAAATTCACTGAAAACTCCTTAGGTCTTTATGCAGTACATGAGACCCTTTACAATCTCCTATACCCTATCAAACTGAGCAGACTCACTGACTACTATTGCCCCAAATATAACACGTGCCTAAATCTTGCCATAGTTCCTCTCCATCTGTGCTCTATGTTGAAACATTTGCATTCCCTGAGTCCATTGTGCCATCTTCGACATGAAGATTTGCACACTCTTCCATCTGCCTAAATTATTCTTACTCCCTCTTTACTTTTGGATTTAGATAGCTCCAATATTATCTTTTACATTGTATTTTTCCAAGTCTTCTATAGGAAACTGTTGAGGAGTAGGGAATATGGACCATTTTAACTGCTGCACAGATTAACATGGTTAATTATTATATCCTATATGACATGGTCAGTAAATCTAATGTATTGGCTGAACACACAAGATAAATGAGGGGCAGTTACTTGTCTTGGCTAGATAGGTAGGTACAGAACAAAAGCAGCTGGGACAAATGTTAACATTATAGGGAACTATTCTACTGCACAAACTGCCCCTTTACATTCCATCAGGCCATGTAGGCTCAGAACCTTGAGCACATATGCCTAGTATGAGCCATAGTGGAGCACATGTCCCCTTTCTTTCCTGCGATGGAGGAGCGTTCCTCACTTGTGATCCAAGGTGAGAGACCCAATCATGGGATGCCCAGTGGTGTATGGCTATTACTTTACTAATTAAACAAAAAAATTGCCCCTGGGGTGATAAGTTTGGAAGGTCCCTATAGCTGGCTGGTCCAGACAAAGGTTTTTCAAACTCCCATCTTAGCAGGAGGGGGAAAAGATGGCAAAAGGACAGTAGGGAAGCACCACAGCTCTCTCTAACCAAATAGAGAGTTCAAGTTCCAACGCTTAATTTCCCCAAGACCAACAACAGCAAAAAGACAAGCACCCAGAGAAAAACAAACAGTAAAAAAAAAAATAACAAAAAAGAAAGAAAAGGAAGAATTTCAGAATGGAAAAGTGTAAAACACTTCCCCAACCGTTGCTGGCAGCACAGCAATGTGAAAAACCACAGCCAGCCTGGCCCAGCTGGGGCTGCAGGAGACCCCAGAACCACAGGGGGTAATCTGCAGAACACCAGCGCAGAACATGCCCAAGGTGTCAGTGCTGGACACACTGATTGTAAACAGAGAAACCTCAGAGCTCAGAACCTGCACAAAGAACCTTCCCCAAACCCTCCCTGGTGGAGTGGCACTGTTCCATCCCACCAAAGCCACTAGTCTCCACGGGGGGAGGGGAAACCGAGAACTACAGAGGTCCTCCCGCAGAATGCCAATGCAGAAGATTCCTAAGGTACTGGTGCTGACCCAGAGAGGGCAAAGAGCAGAGAAACCAAGAAGCTCAGAACCTGCATGACGATCCTTCCCCTACCCCCCAGCCAGAGGCCAACACAAAAAACTGCCCACAGTGCATACCCAGACAGCATCAACACAGTCAGAGACAGGGGGAAACACAACCCAACCCAGCCCATAAGCTTCCCAACCAAATGCAGAGCACTGTGGCAACCAGTGACCTACATCACATAGGAACAGCAATCTGCCACAGCACCGCTGGAGAGTTCCCAACTAGCTCCAGGATGAGTACCCCACAGGGGACAGCATACTGCCCTAGAGGAGATCAGTGCTGGTGGTAACCCCCAGAGCTTGACCCAGATCCCACCACCACCACCTGGACTGTAGGTCCCACTAAAACTGGGAACTGTGCAAGCACCCCACCAGCCCATGGAGCACATCCAGCCTGCCAGGCTAGATCAAGATGGCCCCTGGAAGGGAGCTTACATGCCCAAGCTGGGAACAATGTCTCCAGGACACAGCAGTCAGCAGTGGATTAAATCCAAACTGCATATTCAAGGCTACGTATCCCAGGCAGGATACCCATCAGCATAGGTCCAACTGGCATGCCCCAGGCAGGGAACCAGGAAGCAGGGCCAGGCCTGGGGATTGGTTCCTGAGCTACTCAACCCACTCATCCTGATTGAAGTCAGAAGCTGAGCACATGCTTCAGTAGAGGGGGGAAAGCAAGGAACTGCACCACCTGGGAATCATACCTATGATGGCAAAAGACCTGTGTCCAGGGCAGGAGAACCAGAAGCCCAAATCCTACCAGAACTTGACCTGTATATTCCAAGACAGGAATTGGAAAGCACAGGCTGCCAGCACCTGATTATAATCAGGAACTCATAGCAGACTCCAGAAACTGGGAGAGTACATCCAGCACACCCGATCTTGCCAAGAGCACCTGTAGGAGTAGGCAGGAGCAGTCTAGGTTTCTCAGTCTTTGGCTAAAGGCGGGAACTGCAAATGATCTACAGCAGACAACTGAGAGCCCTACGTGAGTCAGATTAGCAGCTGGAGGTTGGCCTCTCTTCCAACAGAACAGAGACCAGGTAAAGACTCTCTCAGCCAACCCAGGACCCAGAGTGAGCTTCAATTGATCCAAGAACCAACCCAGAAACAAGCAAAGAACACCACCTATTGACCAAAACAGTCAGAGTTTCAGATTAGTCTCCAATAATCCCTGAAACCCAATGCGAAAATAATAGAGAAAAAATTACAAGATTTATCAACACCCAGGATAGCAAGCTACCCCCAAAAGCTAGCAACCACCCAGAGCAGAGTCCAGTGGAAGCAAAGCAAGAATGGAAGACAAACACTACATCCAAAAGATGCTGGAGGCAATGACTCAAGAATTAAAGTGGGAAATAGATGAGAAATTTAAAGAATACAGAAACGAAATATGAACAGAGGTGAAGGATTTCAAACGGAATGCATGCAAAAATAGATGCAGTACACACCTCGCTAAGAGATGAGATTAATACTCTGAGAACCAACATAGGAGCCATAAATGACTCAATTTCCTCCATGCAAACAGCAACGGAAGCCATAGTTAACAGAGTGAACAAAATGGAAATTAGAATATCAGACACAGAAGACAAAATGCAGCAACTGGAAAAAAGTCACAGATATGCAAAAATCACATAAATTGTGCCAAAAGGAAATCCAAGACCAAGCAGTTAGTGCCAAGAAATTTAACCTTTGTATAATTGGAGTGAATGAAGATAAGGAATATCAAAGCTAGGGAATGCAACAGCTATTCAGCACGATTATCAACGAAACATTCCCCCATCTTAAAAGAGAACATCTTACCTACATAACAGAAGGATATAGAACACTTAACAATTAGGATCCCAGAAGAAACATTTCCAGGCACATTACAGTAAAAATGATAGATCTGAATAATAAAGAAACAATCTTGCATGCAGCAAAAACAAAGAACGAGCTTTACTAAATGGGGAAAAAATCACAATCACTGCAGATCTCTCCACACAGACATTGAATGCAAGTAAGGCCTGGAAAAGTGCAATCTGAGCCCTGAAAAACAAGAACTGCCAGCCCAGACTGATATACCCAGCAAAGCTAGCATTCACATTCGATGGAGAAACTATAAATTTTAATAGTTAAAAAAAACTAAATGAATTTATAAACAATAATCCAGCATTGCAAAGAATATTAAGATGTTGAACACAACCTGAAGAAAGTAATCAAGAACAGGGATCCATATCACACAAGTATCACTAGACGTCCAACTTAGTAAGCACAGAAGGAAAGGAAAGAAGAAAAACTTAAGAAAGCAGGAAATTGACAGGGAACACAATACGTCTCTCTATAATAACCATAAATATTAACAGAATCAATTCACTAATCAAAAGAAAAAGAAGTGCCAAATGGATCAGAAAACAAGACCCATCCATCTGTTGCCTTCAGGAGACCCACGCCAAACATTAAAAAAAAAAAAACCTACAGTGAAGAGTTGGAGAAAGATCTACCAGGCAAATGCTCCCAGTAAGAAAGCAGGAGTAGCTATGCTGATATTTGACAAAGTAAACTTTTCATTAAAATCAATACAAAAAGACAAAGAAGTGCACTACATATTAACACAGGGTACAATAAAAGATGAGGATATCACTATTATCAACTTATACTCCCCAAACATTGATACACCCAAATATGTTAAGCAACTATGCTCAAACTTACAGAATAAAATAGATCCAAATATTATACTACTAGGAGACTGTAATACCCTACTCTCAACAAAGGACAGGTCTACCAACCAGAGGATTGGCAAAGAAGCCACCGAATTAAGGGAGGCCATATTTCAAGGGGAACTAATTGACATCTACCAAGTTTCCCACCATAAAACGACATAGTACATGTACTTCTCAGAAGGTCAAGGAACTTTCTCCAAAATACATCAAGAAATTTAAGCAAATACAAGGGGATTGACATAATACCTGAATCCTATCCGACTACAGTGGAATCAAGCTAGTACTCAATAACAAAACATACTGTAGAAATTACTCAGGTACATGGAAATTGAACAGCACTCTTCTGAATAACACCTAGGTAACAGGAGAAATTTAAAAATTCCTACAATTCAATGAAAATGAATACACATCACAAAGAAAACTGTAAGACATGGCAAAAGCAGCCCTGAGGGACAAACTTATCGCTCTCAGTGCACACATCTAGAAAATAAAGATAGGTCAAGTAAATAAGCTCATGTGGCAATTAAAACTGCTAGAAAAGCATGAAAAAATTGAATTTAGATACTAGATGGAGCGAGATAAACAAATTAAGAGCTGAAATCAATGTAGAGACTAAGAAAACTATGAATAAAATTAATAAAAACAAAAGGCTGTTTTTTTAAAAAAAATAATAAAATTGATGGACCTTTGGCAAGATTAACTAAAAAAAGAAGAGAGGAAACCCAAATCAATAAGATCAGGGAAGCCACCGGAAATGTACAACAAATATCAAAGACATCCAAACATTTATTAAGAACTATTTCCAGAAACTATACTCACTAAAGAAAGAAAACCTAGCAGAAACGGACGATTTTTTAGAGAAATATAAGTTGCCCAAACTGAACCAAGAAGAAACAAATCAATTAAATAAGCCAATATATTACAATGAGATCCAGGATCAGGAAAACTCCAGGAGCAGATGGTTTCACTATGGAATTCTATAAGATTTTTAAAAAGGAACTAATACCCATACTCCTTAAACTCTTCTGAGAAATCGATACAGACAGAGCTACCCCAAACTCATTCTTTGATGTCAATATCACACTCATCCCCAACCTAAGCAAAGACCCAACAACAACAGCAACAACAAAAAACTACAGACCAATCTTCTTGATGAACACAGACACAAAGATCATTAACAAAATTCTATCCAACAGAATCCAGAAACATATAAAAAAAATCATACATCAAGACCAAGTAGGCTTCATCCCAGAGATACAGGGATGGTTTCACATATGTAAATCAGTAAATGTAATCAATCACATCAACAGATTCAAGGTTAATAACCACATAACCATCTCAACTGATGCAGAAAAGCCTTTTGATAAGATAAAATATTCATTCATGTTAAAAGCTCTGGAGAAAATAGGAACAGAAGGAACATTTCTTAAAACAATAAAAGCTATATACGGCAGACCAATAGCCAGTATTATACTTAATGGGGAAAAGCTACAACCAATTCTCCTAAAATCAGGAACAAGGCAAGGATGCCCACTCTCTCCACTCTTCTTCAATATACTTCTAGAATCCTTAGCCAGAACAAATAAGGCAAGAAAAAGACATTAAAGGGATCCGCATAGGGAAGGAAGAAGTTAAACTATCCCTTTTTGCAGATGACATGATACTATACCTCCATGATCCCAAAAACTTGACCCCCAAATGTGTAGAACTTATAAACCACTTCAGCAAAGTAGCAGGATACAAAATCAACCCACAAAAATCAGTTGCCTTTCTGTACACCAACAATGAACAAGCAGAAAGGAAAATCAAGGAAACAACCCCATTCACAATAACCTCAAAAAACCTAAATTTTTTAGGAATTAACCTAACCAAAGATGTAAAAGAACTATTTAATGAAAACTATAAAAACTATAAAAATAAGAAATTATAGAGGACACCAAGAAATGGAAAGAACTTCCATATTCTTGGATAGGCAGAAAATATAGTGAAAATGGCCATACTGCCAAAATTGATTTACAAATTCAATGTAATTCCTATAAAAATCCCAATGAAGTTCATTACTGAAATACAGAGAAGTCCAAAAATTCATATGGAACAACAAAAGACCTAGAATAGCCAAAACAATTCTAGGCAAAAATGACAACATGGGAGGATGTCAATGCTGGACTTCAAATTCTACAATAAAGCCATAATAATAAAGACAGCTTGGTACTGGCACAAAAACAGACCGGAAGAACAATGGAATAGAATTGAAGATCCAAAAATAAAACCACATGCCTACATTCAGCTATTTGACAAAGGAGCCAAAGACTATACAGTGGAAGAAGCACAGCCTCTTTGATTACTGGTGCTGGGAAAAATGATTGGCCAAATGCAGAAAAATTAAGTGGACCCTAGCTTGTCACCATGCACTAACATCAACTCAAATTGGATTAAATACCTGAATCTCTGAAACTATTGCAGGACAACTTGAAATTATAGGCACAGGCAGGAACTTCCTGAACAGAATGCGAGGGTCACAACAAACTGGAGAGAGACTCGACCAATGGGGCTACCTTAAAATAAAAAGTTGCTGCACAGCTAAAGATATATCAACCAAACTAGAAAGACAGCCAAATAACTGGGAAAATAATATTTATCACCAATATATCAGACAAGGAGTTAATATCCAATATATACAGGGAACTCAAAAAACTAATCCCTCCCAAACCCAACAAACCAATTACTAAATGGGCAAGGGAACTAAAGAGAGACTTCTCAGAAGAAGAGATGAAAATGACAAAGAAACACATGAGGAAATGTTCACCACCCCTGGTTGTAAAAGAAATAAAAATAAAGACAACCTTAGATACCGCCTTACCTCAGTCAGAATGGCTCACATCCTAAAGTCAGCCAACGACAAATGCTGGAGGGGATGTGGAGAAAGAGGAACCCTATTACACTGCTGATAGGAATGTACACTTATACAACCACTTTGGAAAGCAGTCTGGAGGGTCTTCAGAAAGCTAAATATTGACCTCCCCTCTTACCCAGCCACATCACTCTTAGGATCTATCCTGAACAACAGGAACCAGGATACAAGGATACATGCACCTCCATGTTTATCGCAGCACTGTTTACAATAGCCAGGATATGGAAACAACCCAGATGCCCCACTACAGATGAATGGATCTAAAAATTGTGGTACCTACATACAATGAAATCTTATGCAGCTGTTAGAAAGGAAAAAAATTAATGCATTTGCAGAGAAATGGATGGAACTAGAAGAAATCATGTTGAGTGAGGTAAGCCAAGAGCAAAGACACAAATTGCGCATGGTGTCCTTGATAAGTGGATGTTAAATCCAAAATGTAAGGTGATATGACAGAGTAAACAAGACTGCAGAAACAAAGGACCTCCACTCAGCTGATCGAATCATTACTAAATGACCCCATGTTGCTGACACATATATGGTATCTATGTGCACGTCAGAGGGAAACTAGGAGGAGGAAATAGAAACTGAGGGAAACAGGGGAAAACGTACAATAGCAGGACGCATCAGCTGCACTGGACATTGATCAAAATGAACTAACCAAGCCAATGGCAGCAATGAGAGGGAGAGAATGAGTGGGAAAGAGGGAACAGCTGACACTAAGCAAAAGGAAAAAAAATGTACATATCACCTGATGTGGAAGAAATAACTGTATTGTCAAAGCTCATAGAACTCATAAACTTTATAGACCACAATAAAGACAATTTGCTCCATGAAGGTTAGATTGTGTTTGTGACTTTAAGTATCACTATCCCACAATACTGTACAATTAAAAGTGCATAAACATCAGTGGGCACCAGTGGCTCACGCCTATAATCCAAGTTACTCAGGAGGCTGAGATCTGAGGATTGAAATTCAAAGCCAGCCTGGGAAGGAAAGTCTGTGAGACTCTTATCTCCAATTAACCACAAGAAAACCAGAAGTGGCACTGTGGCTCAAGTGGTAGAGCACTAGTCTTCAGTTGAAGAGTTGAGGGACATGCCCAGGCCTGCAGTTCAAGCTCCACAACCAACAAAAAAACATGTGCATAAATATATCTACAGAGATATATCTACAGAGGATATACCAAAATTAATTTCTCTGCCTTAGCATATTGATTCAAATTATATAAAGCCTAAATACAAATTATACTAAGTTCAGGGGTTTCTAGTGAAGGTTTAACATAAATTCATCTTTTGTGACAGTCCTGGGCTTAAACTGACAACATGGGAGCTGTCACTTAGCTTTTTCACTTGAGACTGGCATTCTACTACATGGGCTGCAGCTTCACTTCTGGCCTTTTGCTGGTTAATTGGAGGTTAGGGCTTCATGGACTTTCCTGCTTGGGCTGTCTTCAAACCACGATCCTCAGATTTCAACCTTTTGAGTATTTAGGATTATACAAATGAGCCACATGCATCTATCACATAAATTCTTTTTTTTCTTTTCTCTAAACATAGAAGAAAGCCCAGCTATATAAAGCAATTGCCATAGTTTTAAAACCTCCATCTCTACCCTATGCTGTGTCCTTAGTATACATGGACATCTTGATGCTCTAGCTTCATACAAACTCCTACCTAGTCTGATGATGTATGATAAATAAGGAATATATACAGAAAGATTTTGCTTCGAAATTCTAAATAAGTTCACTATATTAATTCTGATACAGGTCATAATTAAGCAGTATTAACTAAGTTATGGGATACAGAGCAGATGTGATGGGAATAAATAGGTCTAATATGAAATGATATGCAATGAGAACAGAAAAATTGAGTTAAACTAGAACAATTAGAACAATGAATGAATCATCCAAATAATATCTATTGTTGAAATATTGCCCTCAAAAGTATTTTGTGAACTTGAAATTATAAAAGTCATTGGAGCCAGAAGACTAGCAATACCTTGATACCTTGATTTTTGTTTCACAAAAAATTTAAATCTATCATAATTCATATTGTAATGATGTACACGTTAGAAACTTTTAGTCTCATTTATGATAAAGATAACACTATGTAGTTCTTATTATGTCCATAGTCACCTTTCTTTTTCTGCATGACATGTCAATTATCCTAATGCTGATGGTACAGTGGGTGACAAGTGTGTATTACATAAAATCTTGTACTGATGACTTCTATTTCTACCTCCACCTCTGAAGTAGCTGAAATTATGGACATGAAGTGAATCATTCTTGAATCAGATAAGTAGGTTATAATGTATGTAATACAATAATAGAAGCAATGAGTAAATAATAACAAATAAATTCTTTACCAACAAGTAGTGCACTTGCATTAGGTTCACAGTATAACACTACAAACTCAAAAGAAATAAAAAGTGAATAGTATAAAGAAAACAAATACAGCAACAAAGAAAACAGCCTCTTGTTTCCATTTCTTGGAGATCATTTTGATAAATATTATTTTACATGATCATATATACACAGTTATTGAGCCTTTTTATCCTCTTCTAAGGATATCCTTCTTATGTTTCACTTTGTGAAAGTCTAGAGACTTTTAAATAGAGGCACACAGAAATGGTGGGATAAGGGTCAATCAATACCTCAGTGATTCTCACTAAACACTATGTTGAAATAAACTATACAACTTGTGAGGGGTATGTGAGGGAAAAATTGAGAGAGAGTGAAGGAAGGGATGACACTGTACTCTTTATCTATCTTATGTAAATAACTCCTTTGTACATCACCTTTACAATAACAAAAATATGTATATTTTAAAAAGTAAATGGTGTTCCTTAACATCTGTGAAAATATACAAACATTTTTTATCAGGTTTTTCTATTTAATATCTTTAAAAATGTCCATTTACTAAACAAAGAGGCTCACTTTTTAAAATAGGAATTGAGATCACAAGTAAGATTAGAACAAGAGTACAGTAAATATCTCTGAAAGTCCTCTTAGTAAAAAAAAACTATTTACAGTTGTCAAAATCTACTTTCTCAGAACACCAAGCAATATGCAAATTCTTATATCAATGCAAAGACAATATACTCAAAAGCCAGCAGAATCCTGTTAAAACCAGTGAGCTTTATAGTAGTATACATTGCTCTGTTTCTACCATGTTTTTGAAAACTCTGCAGTAGCTTTGAATGGCAAGAGTACACACACGGTAAAATAACAAGCAGCCTGGCATTCATTCAGGGTTGTGAAACAGGACTTGAAATCTTGCAGACCCTTTTCTTAGATAGTTGTCATTATCTGAAATAGCTAGGGGATATGCAGATGACTTCACTTACAAATTTATACAGATATTTGACCTCACCCACAGGTTGCCTACTATGAAGAACCTTCTGCTGGGCATGTTCAGCAGAAACCTTAATAGTGGGAAAAGATTCCTCATGCAAAATATTTATAATGTCAAGATGTATATTCCTATGGCTATGAAAGGCAAAAAGGATCTTAATGGACAAACCCAATTACAATGCAGAATATCCTCTATCCTCCACCATTAATGGATTAGAGAGTATAAGTTAAGTTGGGTTTCCATTAGAGATCAAAGGGCACATTCCATGAAGCAGATAACAGGATATCAGGAAGAGGTCAAAATTAGAGACATAAAGGGTATGCACTCATCCTGTTTTTGGAAACAATCACTGTTCACTGTCAACCACTCAAAATCCTGTGTAAACAAGACTGTGAAAACACAAACAAGCAGTTTAGCTGCTGGCCTCAGACTCTTCACACACACCAACCACTCATAATTCCTTCAATATTTTTCAAAAATAGAAACATACCTGAGTAGCTAAAGTTCTGTTCAAAAATTGGGTCAAAAATATTGACTAACAAAACTTGTTGCAATGAAAAACTAAAAATTGAATAGTGCACAAATAATATTTGAATAGCTCACATAGACACATCCTTGGAAAATCTGCATGATCATGTCTAGTGTACACATATTCAGGAAAAACTAGCACTGGCCAAATGTAAGACATAGAAATAGTAGGAAGTAAAGGTTAAGGCAGAGAGGAATAATGACTGATTGAGTAGTTAAATTGTGCTCCAATATTAACAAAAAATCATTCAACAAAGGCTGGGAAAATTATTGGTTACAATTGTCTAAAAAATTTCTGTCTAGGGGGCTGGGAAGGTGGCTCAGTGGTAGAGCACATGCCTTGCATGCCAGAGGCCCTGGGTTCAATGCCTCAGCACTACATAAGAAAAAAGAAAAAAGCCAGAAGTGGCACTCTGGCTCAAGTGGTAGAGCACTAGCCTTGAGCTGAAGAGCTGAGGGACAGTGCCCAGGCCCAGAGTTCAGGCCCCATGACTGGACCCCCTCCCAAAAAATTCTGTCTAATCATTGCATGACCCTAACTGAAGAAATACTTTAATGACACACTTGACAAATAACACAGTCTTTACATATTGATTTTTAAAGGCAGTGAACAAGAAAATAAAAACATCGGGGGGAAAACAAAGGAGGGGGTAACAATGCTCGATAGGAAATGGATTCATTACCTTGCTCCTCTGTAGAGTATCTTCAAAGTAAATAAATATATATATAATAAAAAATTGAAAAAAGAAGAAAATAACTCCATTGTAAACAATAAAAATCTAGATAAAACAAGTCATCCTGGGGCAAAGGAGAGAACATGTGATTTCTTGGATAGAAATATTTAGTTGTATAAAATATACACCTTCTAAAATAGAAAACAGGGAAAGAAATCAAAATCATGGTTCATATATAAGCGGAAATTGTAATCAGTAAAATATTTTCATGGTGCATTTACTAGAAAGAAACTTAAAAACAGCCATTTCAAACACATTCTGAAAACTAAAGATTTTATCTGAAAATTAAAAATGAAGTATGAGAAAATTCTCTTAAAATAAATGGTGAATATAAACAAACACTTAAATGAAAACAAAAATAACACAAGAATTAGAATACACAATATTTGAAACAAAAATTCACTACAATAAATATGGATATGAAAGTATCTTCCTTGTATGTTGATTTATACTTCCTGACATATATGTAATCTTTAGAACATTTATTGCATGTCTGCTTACAAAAAACAAACTATAGAATCAGCTCAAGTGCCTAACAACTGATGGATGCATAAAGAAAACATAGTACATATATACCATGAAATATTACTCAGCCATAAAAATATGAAACAATGCCATTGCTAGGAAAGGGAATGGACATCATCAGGTTGATCATGAGCAGATGAGCTAAAAAAGTCTAAGAAATGTACTCATTACCTTGCTCATGTAACTGTAAGCCCTCTGTACAGTATTTTCACAATTAAAAACTTATTAAAATATTCCTTTTAAACTTATTTGCAGCACTGTGCACTCTTTTGGCAGGAAAGGGTGTGGAGAGGACACAATGGTAGAGAATGGCTAACACTTCATTACATTGCCTCTATGTGTAAAGAAAGTATGAGGAAACTCACTGAAATCTGATGCCATGGACAATAAGATCTAATTATATAATATATGTGCCTGTGAAACACCATAGTGAAAAACTTTTAGTATAATAAAATAATGAAAATTTGAATAAAAGAAAAATAAAACAGGCTCTATGGAGAGGAAGGAACCAGCAGGATGGAGATGTTAAGAGTGTGTGAATGTGGTTTAACAATAAATTCTCTTCATTTTTTAGGAGAGGGATAGAAAGAGAGAGAACAATAAATGGGGTGAAATTGATTAGAATATATTATTGGCTTTTATGGAACTGTCACAATGAAATCTACCTTATACAAAAAATTTAAAAGTAGAAGAGAGCTGAGTGCCTGTGGCTCACACCTGTAATTCTAGCTCCTGAGAAGTCTGAAATGTGAAGATCACAGTTCTAAGCCAGCATTGGCAGAAAAGTCTGTTAGACTCTTTATCTCCAATTATCCACCAGAAAACCAGAAGTGTTAAGTATGGCTCAAAGTGGTATAGTGCTAGCCTTGAGCAAGAAAAGCTCAGAAACAGCCTCCAGACCCTGAGTTGGAGCCCCATGACTGACAAAAAAAAGGAAATTCTAGAAATCAAGGATTTGTTATGAATTTTAAAAAATGAATTTTAATAATCCCAGTTCAATAGACTTCTAATTCCATACCTGGCATAGGAGTGAATAACCGCTTTGCCTTAAATGAAAAGCAATTTATACTCTTCTTAGATATGTCAGAAAAGTGTGCTAATGGACATATAAGATACAGAAAATCATAACCTACATGAACACAAACTTAAAAGCATAGAATTCCATGAGAATTTTTGCTAAGGTAAAAACAAAAACTAAATTTAACTGACAAATTGTTGGACACTCTGTATGTGAAACTTTAAAAGTCAAAATCTCCAGGGAGACTTCCTGGAGGAAGTTTAATCACTCATGTGATAAAAAAAGTTATATTCAAGAAAATTATCAAGAATGAATTACATAATAAGAAAGGGTCAATTTTCTAAGAAGACATAAAAACTCTTAAGGTGTTTATGTTTGATAGCAAAGCATTGAAAGGCATAATAGAAAACTTGATTGATCTCTAGGGAGAAATGGATTAATCTACAGTTACCTACAAGAATTGGCACAATCAGAAGGCAAAAAAAGTTAATGAGAACATGTTTGAAATTCACAGCAACATCAGTCAACCGGATAGAAAAAGATAACTGTAGATCACTTCATAAAACAACACAAGATAATATATTCTTTACAAACTCTTATATAACCAATCAGATAGGCCATATTCTACAAAACATACCTAATTCAACTTAGAACAATAGAATTCCTAATGTCTATTCTTTGACCTCAATGAAATTATACTAAAAGCCACTAATAGAAACCTGAGTAGATAAGTCAAAGATTGAAAAATAAGGAATCAAAGCATATGTCTAGATAAAATAGTCAAATCACACAATAAGACAGTAATGAAGGAAAGAACAAAAGATCTTTAGCAGAACCACTCAATAATGAACAATTATTGAGTAATCAATAATGAGCTTATATATAAATACATTCTTCAAGTGAGAAGGTGCATTGAAAACAGTTTGGGAAAAATGACAATAGATCAGTGACATACCAAAACATGTAGAATGTAACACAAATAGTGCTATAATTGAAAATTAAGAAATACTTCTAGTGAGCAATCTAAGGAAATACCTTGATGAACTAGGAAAAGAACAACAAAATTAGAAGAAGGCTGGAAAGAATGGTAATTAGAGAAAAAGCTAAAGAATGGAAAAATAATGCCAAAATTTCTAAAATGTGCTTTTGAAGAGATCAAAAAAAGCAGGCAAAAATTTTGTCAGACTAAAAAACAACATAATATATCCAAATAAATCAGAACTAAAAAAGAAGTCATTGCATAGAAAGCACAGAAATGAAAAGGTTATATTTAATACTTCTACAAATGCAATTCCATGCCATTGAGTTGGGTAATCTAGATGTATAAAGCTTACCTAGACACAATGACTAAAACCAGAACAGGGCAATAATCTATAGTTAAGACTGCATCAGTAATAAAAAAAAAAACACCTTAAAAACACAAAACATGCTAGGTTTGTTGTTTAATTTTACTTGACAGAGAACTAGTAATAATCTAATATAGTTTTGACCTGAAATGTCATTCAAAGGCTTATGGCTTTTCAATGTGCCACAAGAAGGTATGGTACCTTTGGGAAGTGAGTGGATTGATTATAAGGTCTTTGGTTTCATTAATGGATTAGTCACATTGGTAAGTTGCTAACTGGTCTGTTTGTTGTGAGGCAGTGGAAACTGTAGGGGGCAGGGTTTTACCTGGAAACACCTAAACTGAGTATATTTCCATTGCTTTTCTCATACAATTTGTCACAGTAATGAAAACCTGACTAATTTCAAACTATTTCAAAAATTTAAGAATTCTTCCTCCTTAATTCATTCTGTGAGGCCGACTTTATTCTCATATCAAAGCCAAAGATACAGTAAAAAAAAAAGTCTTGACCAATATCAATGGTGAACATAAATGTTCTTCTTCAAAAATAACAAATAGATTCAATAACACATTAACAAGACCATTTGACAAGAGTAGATCTTATGCCTTGGATAAGGATAATTCACTGCATACAAGTCAACAAATATGATACATCAAATTAACAGAAATAAATATAAAATCCATAAAATCACCCCAATAGATGCAGAAATGCCATACTCCTTATCAAATTGTGTACAAAAGGGATGCATTTCACTACTGTGGGACAATCCTATATATAATGTCTTATTAGGTCCTGAAAAGTTGATTTTACTCCAAGATCAGGAAAACAAGATACACACTCCTGCTACTATTATGTAATATACTGTGGTAAGTCACAGTCAAATTGATTACATAAAGCAGCTTCAACATATCAGTGTTGGGAAGGATGAAATTAATTGTTTTTAGGTGACATGATCTTTTGTGATAAGATACTTGATACAGAATATTAAACTTCAGTGACTATATAATATTTCTTAGAGCTAACTATATAGTATATAAAACCAACATACAGAATCAATAGTGTCTATATATACTGATAATAAATTATCAAATAGCTACAAAAATTAAAACCATTAGAAATGAATGTAACCAAGGATATGAAAGATGTTAACTGAAAATTGTACATGAATGAAAGAAATTATGAAAATGTAAAATGGATAGAAATCCATATTTAAGGACTGAAAATACTATTATTGTTTAATTTCCTATACTTATCAAAAGCAATTTAAAATTTTAAGGCACTCCATAACAAAATTTCAATGACATATCTCATAGAAATATAAATACTAATATTGAAATACAAAAAAGTCCTGTATTTCCTATGGGACCACAGAAGCAAGTAGCCAAAGCAATTTTGAACATAAAGAACAAAGTTGGAGCCCACACTGATTTCAAAATTTAGAATTGGCCATAGCAATAAAAACAGAATAATACTGAGTTGTAAACAAATATATATACCCATGGAATAAAGTAGCCCAGAAACAAATCTATGCCTTCACAGTCAATTGATTTTGCCAAACATATCAAAAGTATGCAAGGGGGAAAAGAGATTCTGTTCAGAAAGTGCTGTTGTGCAAACTGGATATCCTTAAGCAGAATAATGGAACATTATATACAAAAATCAATATGAAATGAATTCTCTAAAAGTAAAAACAGAATCTATAAACTAGTATAAAAACAAATTGAGAGAGATATTGCAGTAGAATTTATCTGGGCAATGATTTTTGTACAACATCCCAAAAGTACATGTAGCAAAAATTATAAAAGATAAATTATGTGAATTTAGACAGAGAAAATATTTGCAAGCTATGAATTTGACAAAGGATTAAAATGTCAAAAATATGTAATGATTCAAACATTTTTTGGGGGGGTCTGGTCGTGGGGCCTGACCTCTGGGCTTGGGCACTGTCCCTCAGCTCTTCAGCTCAAGGCTATTCTCTACCACTTGAGCCACAGCGCCACTTCCGGCTTTTTTCTTTTTGCTTATGTGGTGCTGAGGAATCGAACTCAGGGCCTCAGGCATGCAAGG
>NW_012267296.1:4686849-4693072 GCF_000151885.1 Dipodomys ordii
TTATTAGAGTTCTTGATTTTTGCCGTTCTTTCTGGGGTGAGGTGATATCTCAATGTTGTTTTGATTTACATTTCTTTTATGGCTAGGGATGTTGAACATTTCTTCATGTGTCTATTGGCCATCCTTCTTCCGAATTCAAATATTTTTATATCAACAAATAATCTGATTTAAAACAGGACAATGTTTCCAGGTCCTGGATGCCCAGACCTCTCATTCTAGCTACTGAGATCTGGAAGATCATGGTTTGATGTCAACCCATCTTTCCAGCATGGATGAAGTGTTAGAATGCTAGCTGAGCAATTATTAGGCCCTGAGTTTAAAACTCAGAATTGGCAGAGGGGTTGGGGGAGGGGGAGTAAGTCCTTAAATATGCATCCCTTAAAAGGAAATATACAAATGGCAAAGAAACATATAGAAAGATGTTTGGTATCAATAATCATCAGAGAAATTCAAATCAGAAAACAATGAAATATTACCTCAGACTATTAGAATACCTATTATCAAAAAGATGAAAAGAAACAAGGGCTGGTTTTCTTGAATGTGTAAAAAAGTAAAGGTTGGGGGGGGCGGGGGGAGGGAGAGATTGGGAAGGGATGGGAAGGGGAAACAAAGGAGGCTACAATGCTTAATAAGAAATATACTCATTATCTTGCCCATGTAATTGTAACCCCTCTGTATAGTATTTTCACAATAAAAAAATGTCTTGACTATGAAAAAAAGTAAAGGTATCTTTGCACATTGTTGGTAAGATTATAAAGTAGTACAATAATTGTGGAAAAAACATGGATTTTCCTCAAAAAGTTAAAAATATAATTGCTGTGCAACCCAGCAACCTTATTTTTCGATGTATATCCAAAGGAAATAAAATTACAATGCAAAACATGTTATGTATCTGGGCACTGTTGGCTCAAACCTGTAATCCTAGCTACTCAGAAGGCTGAGATCACAGTTCTAAGATAGCTGTGGTAGACAAATCCAAGAGAGTCTTATCTCCAATTTAACACAAAAAGTTGAAAATGGAGTTGTTACTCAAGTGGTAGAACACCAACATTGAGCAAAAATAGCCAAGCCACACCTAGTTCATGCCCCAATACTAGCATAAAAAATATATAATGAGCAGTGTAAATTCACCGTAGTTTTATTCACAAGAGCAAAGATACAAAGTGAAAGTTTATGTTTATCACATGAGCACACAAGCACACACACACACACACACACACACACACACACACACTCAAAATGGATTATATATCATTTTTTCCTTTTACTTATTTGTATTTTGGTGCCAGGCCTACAGCTTGAACTCAGGACCTAGGCACTGTCCTTGAGCTTTTCCACTCAAGGCTACTGCTCTTCCACTTGAGCCACACCACCACCTCTGATTCTTAGTGGTTAATTGGAAATTAAAGTCTAATGGATATTTCTGCCCAGACTGACTGTGATCTTCAGATTTCAGCTTCTTCTTTATGAGTGACTCACCAGCACTTCGCTCTATTAATCCTTTTAAAAGATGGAAATGTTGTCATTTGTGACAGCATGGATGAACTTTAAAGGATATTAGCCTAAAGTGAAAGGAGCACAGAAAGACAAATACCATACGATATTACTTCTATGGCGAATCCAGAAAAAGTTTCACTCAGATGTAAAGAGTAGACAGTGATTCTCAGTAATGATCTGGTGGTAAGAGGAGAATGGACAGTGTTGATATAAGGACATAAAATTCATCGAAAGGAGTAAATTCAAGAGATGCATTGTGTACCATACTAGCTACAATTGATATTATATTATGTAATTAAAAACTGCTTAGATAAAAGGATTTGAGTTTTTACAACAAATAATTATAAATGTGTGAAGTAATACATGTTATAGACTGATCTTTATAAACTGATTTACCCATTAGTGTATAAATATATCAAACCTCATATAGAACACTATAAAAATATCCAATGTACATATATTTATGTAGTACATATCATGGAAATGTATGAATGTACATAATCAATGTATTATTTGTATGACAATGTACATGTTTATGAACAAAATACCATGTAGTAATGTATTTATGATATATAAAATGTGTGTATTTATGAATAGTTGCAATATTGTTTATTTCCTATTTATTTCAAATTAAACTTAGAAATTAATTTCCTCTTTCCAAACAAATTTGCAGAACTCCAGGAAATGGAAATAAGAGGGTTATTGTTATTTCACTTTTTTCCTTCCCTTTGTTGCTGTTTTTATTTTCTGTACTTTGGGCTGGGAAGGTGTCTCAGTGGTAGAGTGCTTGCCTTGCATGCATGAGGCCCTGGGTTCGATTCCTCAGCATCACATAAGCAAAAAAGAAAAAAAAATGGAAGTGGCGCTGTGGCTCAAGTGGTAGAGCCCTAGCCTTGAGCTGAAGAGCTGAAGGACAGTGCCCAGGCCCAGAGCTGAGGCCCCACGACCGGACCAAAGAACAAAAAACCTTTATTTTCTATACTTTTTGACTTGTATGTAAGTATATCTGAGGAGTAAAGGGAAGTACAGAACTGGTGGGACAAAGGGTGAACAAATGCAACAGTGATACTAGACACTGTTGAAAATGAACTGTACAACTTGTGAGGGATGATGGTTGGCAGGGGAAAATGGGAGAAAACAAAGAAAAATATGTTCACAAAGAAATGTACTCATTATCTAATGTATGCAACTGTATCCCCTCTGTACCTCACCTTTACAATAACAATAAAAACGAATCCCATGTGAGTGAAATTTGAGAAATATTTCTTTTTTGTAGGTTTTTATTGTAAAAATGCTGCACAGAGGGGATACAGTTGCATACATTAGATAATGAGTACATTTCCTATTGAGCATTGTTTCCTCCTCCTTTGTTTCCCCCTACCATCCCTTCCCTACCACTTCCACAATTACCCCTCTTCCCCCTGCCAAAGTTGTAAAGTTCATTGCAACATAGTGTTTTGTCCATCTCATTGTTACAATGGGTTAATCTGTATCTTTATTTAAGTATTTTGTTTTTTCCCTTCCCCTCCCCGCATTAGAGAAGTGTATATACAAGATGCAGGGCACTGACATCAAATACAGTGAAAACAGGGGTTATACTGTGGGGGAGGAACATAGAAAGAAACAAAAAAATCACATGATACATTATAAATATGTTAGAAACAATAGCAAGAGAACTATTTCTTTTTTAATACAAAAACTAAAATAAATATAACAGATGTTAAAAAAACAAACCCCATAAATTTCCAGTGTACTAATAGAAAGTAATTCAAAGGAGTTTTATCTTATGACTACCATGCTGAATTGATTATAGCAAGTTTAATAATCAACATAATATTATTTCTAGCACTATCATATTTTCATGTAGCCCTTTCTTCAGTGTATATGCTTATAAAAACTGAAGGGTGCTGGATGGCTCATGGCTGTATTCTTAGCTGCTCAAGATCTGAGATCTGAGAATCAGTTCAAAGCCAGACCAGACAAATCTTCAAGATTCTTATCTCTAAGTGTAGGTGTGGATCATGTTGTAGAGCAACACTCTTGAGTATACAAGCTAAGGGAAAGTACCTAGGCCCTGAGTTCGAGCCTCAGCGCTGGCAGCCCCCTCCAAAAACAAAATGAACTGACACATAAAACCTTGTATAATTTAGCTTTCCTCCACTTCAGAAACAAACTTATATTGATAGCTCGAGGATATAGTGTGTATCTTTGTGTTGTATGAAAGTGCCATGTTCAGCCACAAGATTCGTAATTCATATATTAAATATTGTAGATTTAAATATGAAAACTTGCCATATTCCTTTTACAGTTGAAAGTCAATTTAGTAGTTAAATAGAAGCTCAATAAGGTGATTTTCTGAATCCTTAATGTTTTATAACACCGCTTCATAACTGAGTCAATAATATCAAAAAGACAGCTAAGAATAGTATAGTCATGACCAAAATCTATAGAGATTTTAAATATAAATAACTGTTTTCAATGTGGTCATTTATTTCACAAAATATTTATCCCTAGCTTATTTTTTAAAGCTGAACAAGAGATATCCCTGTAAAAACAAAACACAAGCTTTGGACTAGATGATGTTTCATCTTTGTCACTTTATCACACAGCTGCAAACTAGTAAACAAATCATTACTACTTGTACAAACATTTTTTTCTCTTGAAGAAAAGGAAAAGGTGTGATGATAGGCAGGTTTCACTTTAAAGTTGGAAAACGTGCTTGCTCTTGAGATATTTTGACATTTCAGGGAAAATAAGTGCTTTGAGATAAATCATGCATCATAATTGCCTCATCCATGTCTAATTGACCTTGTTGGGCTCAGACCTTCAATTACTCAAGCAAAAAGGAAGAACTGATATGCTTGTTTCTCTCCATTGCCAAGAAATGTCCTAACAAAGTGAGCTTCAAACACATTTCAAGACATTCTCACAAATTTAATGATTTTGAATTATAAGACATCTTTGAAATATGTCTATTTTTTAAACATGTAAAGCACATAACACACTATATAGTTTAAAGGTTTGATTTTCTCATCTATTCAGCTTGTCAATCTAGCTTATGTCTTTATCAAAGCCTGTTATTATCTGGTAATTTAAGAGAGTCCTCATTTCCAGAAACGTTTAGGAGAGTTGAGGGGGTCCATGTGAGAATACAAAAGAGTTTTATAGTGGCAGCTGCTTAGTTTCCCTATAATATTATGGGTCTAGTAGCCCTGCTGTTTCTCATTTAATTAATGGAGAAACTACAAATAAACTGCTATCATTCCCTAATAATGGGGACAATAATTTGCTAGTGCAAAAAATAGAAACAAAAATGTTTCTTTCATCGTGTTCTGAGAATTCAGAAGTGCAGTAATAGGAAAGAGACATAAAGGAAAAAACAAACAACTATAGGCCCAGAGATTTCAGTTCCATCTGAAAACAAGTCTACACCCTGTCTGTTAATGTGGGCCTCATATATATGCTACATATATTTAAATGCTCTACTATCACTATACCATTTGAAAATGGGGATTAAATATATTGAGACCCTCTAATGACCTCAATCCTATAATAAATAATACATTAGTTACTATGAATCTCTTAAAATGAAAATGTTGTAGGGGGTGCGTTTGGTTTTCCAAAAAGAATACACATTTCAAGTAGATGTGTTAATACTTTGGAGAATGAACAACTAACACCTTTCAAAACTAATGGATCAGGAAAATTATTCACACATACATCATCTCCATAATTTCTTAGATAGCCAACATGCCATCAAATTTTAAAGTGACAAGCAAGTAACCATTTCTGCTTTGGTCTACTTTTTATGCATTGCCCAAAACTCTGATGTTTCCATTCATTCCTATTCTTTCCTTTGCTGAAGCAATACTACTCAAAACCTCCTAACAATACTAAATTATAATGGGAAAATAAATGCTCCTAGAAATAAATAAATAATTCCCTATGTGCTTTATTGGCAGGACCAGAACAAGGCAAGTGTGTCTAGTTAATAGATAATTCATATTGTTTAACTTTTACCCATGAGTAGATAAGATTCCAGTCTAAGCTTGTAATTACTAATGTGTGTATTTGTTGACTTTTCATAGTGGTACTATATAAGCACTAAACTAATCAAATAAAAAAGCACAAAATATACTCCTTTAACGGTATAAATGTTTACTTCATTCTGACTTAAAGTTCATGAGGTGAATAGTCCAATTTCGTATGACTGGTTCTCCTCATCTGTTAATTCAGAGAATCTTGATTCTTTCATCTTGTCGCACTGAAATTCCATATGGCATTGTCCCAATATTTATGCATACAAGATATTTGTAATATAATTATCACCTAAAATAATAGCAAGGCTGCATTATGAAGTATCTGTTTTGAGATCTATATCAATTATTACTCTGAAAGTGGTGGAGCAGCAATCTGGTTGGACAATTATACTCTTTATATTTAAAGGGGAAATGGATACTTTCTAAGTGATCAAGATGGCTGGTGCAAAAAATTCGTTCACAAATAACAAATGTTTATCTCAATGTAATGTGAAAACTAATGGCACTGTAATACAAGCAGTATGTATAAACAGCCTGATTGTAAAAATACTTTTCTGTTCTGAGGCATCATTCAGAAAAGTGACAATATATTGGGGCTGGGAAGTTGGCTCAGTGGTAGAGCACTTGCCTTGCATGCCTGAGGCCCTGGGTTCGATTCCTCAGCACCACATAAGCAAAAAGAAAAA
>NW_012267296.1:4694562-4779033 GCF_000151885.1 Dipodomys ordii
TTCCCCTCCACAAATTATACCGACATCAAATACAGTGAAGGCAGGGGTTATACTGTGGGGAAGGGACATACAAAACAACAAAGAAATAATCTTATAAATGCGTTAGAAACAAATGCATGAAAGAAAACAAACATTTGAATACATATCTTAGGGTTCATTTTCCTAACAACACTTTATCTGATCTTTTCTGCTTGACTCATAGATATAGTAGATATTGCAAATAAGGGAAACCATGGGACCTATGTTTCTTTGGGCTTGGCTTACTTTAATTAATATAATTTTTTCCAAGTCTTTCCATTTCCTAACAAATGGGGCAATGCCATTCTTTCTGATGAAGGCATAGAATTCCATTGTATATATATACCACATTTTCTTGATCCATTCATTTACTGAGGGGCATCTGGGTGGGTTCCATATCTTAGCTATAGTAAATAATGCTGCAATAAACATAGTTGTGCTGGTAGCTTTAGTGTGGTCTTGTTTGTAAACATTTGGGTAAATGCCCAAAAGTGGGATTTCTGGGTCATAGGGGAGCTCTATGTGGAGTCTTTTGAGGAATTTCCATACTACTTTCCAAAGTGCAAAATTCCAACCTCATTCTTCAAGGAAATAGAAGAGACAATCCAAAAATTCATATGGAACAACAAAAGACCCCGAATAGCAAAAACGATCCTAAACAGAAAGAACATGGCTGGAGGAATATCAATACCAAATTTCAAACTCTACTATAAAGCCATAGTAATCAAAACAGCTTGGTACTGGCACAAGAAAAGACCTCAGGACCAATGGAATAGAATTGAAAACCCAGAAATGAACCTACAGACCTATAGCCATCTAATCTTCGATAAGGGAGCTAAAAAAATAGAATGTAAGAAAGACAGCCTCTTCAGTAAATGATGCTGGCAAAATTGGTTAACTCTTTGTAGAAAACTAAAGCTAGATCCTTATCTATCACCCTGCACCAGAATCTACTCCAAATGGATCAAAGACCTCGGAGTCAAAACAGATACTCTGCACACATTACAGGATGGAATAGAAGAAACCCTAGGTCTCCTTGGCACATGCTGAAATTTTCTTAATAGAGACCCAGAAACACAACAAATCAGATAAAGGTTGGACAAATGGGATTGCATGAAGTTGCAGAGCCTCTGCATGGCAAAGGACATAGCCAGCAGGATCAATAGAAAGCCCACGGATTCTGAGAAGCTCTTCACTAGCCATACAATGGACAAGGGTCTCATATGTAAAATATACTTGGAACTCAAAAAAATTAAATCCCCCAACAACAAATCCTCAAAGAAACAACTGCCCAATAAATAAGTGGGCTAAAGACTTAAAGAGAAACTTCTCTGAAGAAGAAAGAAGGATGGCCAATAGACGGATGAAGAAATGCTCAACCTCCCTAGCCATAAAAGAAATGCAAATCAAAACAGCATTAAGATATCACCTCACCCCAGTTTGAATGGCAAAAATCAAGAACTCTAATAACAACAGATGCGGAGGGGATGTGGGCAGAAGGGAACCTTACTAGACCACAATAAAGCTACCAGCACAGCTATGTTTATTGTAGCATTATTTACTATAGCTAAGATATGAAACCAACCCAGATGCCCCTCAGTAGATGAATGGATCAAGAAAATGTGGTATATATGTAAACCATGCTAATTTTTTAATTTCAGTTGGTAGCCGGGTGCCAGTGGCTCATGCCCATATTCCTAACTACTCAGGAGGCTGAGCTCTGAGGATCAGAGCCCAGACAGGAAAATCGATAAGATTATCTCGAACAAACCACTCAGAAAACCTTAATTGGTGCAATAGCTCAAGTGGTAGAGCACTAGCCTTGATCTGAAGAGCTGAGGAATAGTTACCAGGCCCAGAGCTCAAGCTCCATAACCGACCAAAAAAAAATTCAATTTGTATGACCTGAGCACCAAATATTATATATTTTATGAGAAAACAACACAATGATACCTTTATATATGTCATTTTTCAAAATCTATTATTAGAAGCACTGAGAGCTAGTAATTTGCTTTGAGAGATTTCTGTGATATTCTTCTATAATGAGCATTAAGATTCAATAGTAGGAAACCCAGATTCACATTGCAAACCATCAACATTATGAATTGTCAGTTTCCTGGTTTAACCAACTTAGGCTGCATGTGATTAAACTAAGAAGGGTCCTTTGCCTCACTGCTGCAATGCACAACTGAGCAATTTTCAATCTCAAAAAACATGCAAGAAATGGTGTGACTATGTACAAATGGATGCAAGTCTTCATATAAAAAATTGCAAGGAGTTTTGACACTCAACAATGTATATTATTCATTCACCATTTTCTTCCAATTTCCTGTCTTTGCCTTCCTGTCCAAGCCAACAGCCCAACAGTAACCATGTATTCACTAATTTTACCTATGTTTACATTTATCTATCCATCCATATATGTAATTGTGTATGACTGTGTAATTATCCATATATATGTATATGTAAATATAAAATAGTGGGTTTTGAGGGGTCATAAGATAGATCTATTTTTCTTTTTTTTGAAGGACCTCAGTAATGATTACTATATTGATTCCACCAGGCTCAACTGCATTCATTCTTATTTTCATATACATTTGCATTCTTCGGGTACAGTTTGCTTGATCTGTGAATAGTGCTAAAGTTGTTAATGTGCGTTTTATATCAACTCATTCTTTCCATGAGTGTAATGAATGGCCAGTGTTGCTGTGAGAAGGAATCTCTACTATCCAAGTACATGTTGGGAGCGGATAGTAAAGCTCCAAGGTCATCGTGAGCCTTGTGCTCACTTAAAGGCACATACAAGGAACTGGCTTTCATGAAAAACACCAGGTGTCCGGGTTTGCCTTGCTATGTCTGTAGAATTTGTTTTACTTTCCATCAGTTGACCTTGTCTTGTTTCTTTTTGCACCCTTGTTTTTATTAAAGACTTTTCTTGCTTTTCTGCACTATGGTGACCTTAGGTTACCTCTTGACTTCTAATAGTATAAATAAGGAGAGTTAAAAATAAACGGGGCTGCAGTCTTGAGCTGCAGACCTCCGGACCCCATCCTTTGTCTTATGTCTTTATTTTTCCGTCCTCGCCCCCTAAATCAGGAGTCCTTTTCGTTGCTGGCTGGTTCCGGCAAGTGGCGCCCTAACAGGGACCCTGAAAACCTGGGATCAAGGCAGAGGACCCCGCTAAGGTAAGAGGACGCATCCAGAAAAGAGCTGGTGATAGTATAGTCGGGAGTAAGAAATTATGGGGCAAGGAAACAGCCGCACGTTATACATGCAGGCTCTCAAGGGTATGCTTCACGCTCAAGGAGTGAAAGTTAGACAGAGTCAGTTAGAATGTTTCTTTCACTTTGTTGAGGAAGTATACCCCTGGTTCCTGGAGGAAGGAACCATTAGTTTTAAAACTTAAAAAAATTTTTTTTTTTTTTGGAAAAAAGGATTCAGAGACACCATGATGCAAATGGCCTGTAAGTTAAAACATTGCTGCTTTATAATTGTCTGGTATCTGTGTAGCCTACAGGTTCTGTATTGGGGTTGGCAAGAGTCTTGGTGGACGCGCTATAAGACAGCCAACTGGGCCGGTGGGAGACATCCCCTGGATTCCCATCAGGGTAAACTATCCACTAGTGTGGACATTTGGGCCCGTCTGTAGTCCGGCACCTTCTGTCTGACAGCCTACAATGTGCATGCAGTAAATGTGTTTTTTCTCAATGTTTGTGTATGTATTTTGGAATTCTTGGAATGTTTCTTCTCTCAGATTCATCCTGATGCGAGAGCCCGGAGGAAACTGGCTAACACCCCCTCGATATCTGTTTCTCTCTAGCTCCTTCTTTTTTACTTACACTTTAAACTGACCCCCTTTCTACCCTTCACTGCCACCTCCTCCACCCTCTCTGGATCCAGAAGTAGGGGAGTGATGGGTGATGAAAAACCTGGAGGATCTAACAATAACTTAAAAGGGCCGACAGGGAGAACTCACAGCCAGATAAAACTGCCACTGACCACCTACAAGTGACAACAGCAAGATCTTAGCCTTGGGCCTGGGCCCAGGGGGTCTGAGTATGGGGGAGAACCTGTCAGTCTGAGGGGACGGCCACTAGGGACTTCTTTCCCTTGCCCCAAGATGACTGGGAATTCTCCTCCACCTTGGAAGGCCCCTGGGTCAACGTTTGCTGATATCTAAAAGAAAAATCCTCTAGAGGTGAGTAGAGGGGTTCCGAGTCCCCTGGTAAGTAGGTTTGAGTCCCACTTGTGAATGGTGGTGAGATGTTGCCCCATTCACTGAGGCCTGATTTTGTCTTTGTGGCCACGTGTTTGTCTTGTTTACTTTAGTGGGTTTGTTTGCTCTATGTTTTCTGAGGTAGGGAAGTTCTGGGTGAGCATGGCAGGCTCACTCAGCAGACTTTGGATTCAGCTTGCTGAGTGAAAACAGCACAGAGTTCTGGTAGAGATAAAGATAAACTGGTGCCCATTAGTCCCAACTCAGCCTTTGGTTGTTGTCTTGTCTAGTTCTGTTTTAGAATTGGTACCAGTTTTAAATGTACGTACAACTGATTTTGATTTTTGCACGCTTTAAGATCTGTGTGTGTTTTGTATGTGTTTGTGAACATGTTCAAGATAAAAATTATCAACATGCTGTAACAATTGTGAGCTTAAGTTTAAAATTTAAAAGGTTATGAGGTTTGGACATTCCCAAATTTTTTTTAAAAAATTCACATTGTTTTAAATGACTTTTTAAGGATTCTTTAGCTTAAAAAATTAAAAAAATCTGGTATTTTAAAATGCATAAGGCTGTTTACACTGTAATCAAGTTATCTGGCTTAACAAAAATGCATTGGCTGTTTGAAATTTAGTTCTCTTGGCTAAAATTTGGGGATAAATATTAAAAGTTTAAATATAAAAGTTTGTTTAACACTGTAAAAGACATTACCTGTTCTGTCTGTCTAAAACTGTGTGTTTTCATTCAAAAAACAAGAGATAAGAAAAGGAAAAAAACTTAAAAGCCAACAAAAGACCTATCTTTAGGGACAAGGGGTAAACAGACAAAAGTACAGTTCAGCTGGTCATACATAGTGGGACGGGCCATGAGAGGAGCCCACGCATGGTAAAAGAGGACAAGCTGGCACAAACGCAGTTCATCTTACCCTAAAGAGTGAGATTAGGTGCGTGCCCATTCCACAGGAAGGGCCAAGTGGCCCAGCTTTGTTCTGTCCTTTTTCTCTACAGATAAATACTAGAAACATGATGGTAAAAATTAGTGATGTGATGATCTGATTAGTATTGCTAAAACTGCCCCTTGGACTTAAAAAGAGGGTTAAAAAATGTTTTTGTATAATGTGACTTGCTTTCTATGATGTTTTATAATTGGGATATGTTTTTAAAAGTCATAAATGTGTTAAGTTTAACTTCTTGGTAGAGTGATGGTGATTGTAATTCTTGCATTAAGAAAAAAATTTGAGTTTAAAAGGCTTAATGTGTATCTGTTTTAAAACAAGCAGCCAAGAGACAATGAGTGACACTTGGCCTCAAGATTTTAAGGGATTTTTTTTAATGTAACTAAAAACTAAAATATAAAATAATAAAAGAGATTAATAGGAGGCTTAAAAATAGGAATGGATTTTTGGATATAAAGTTTAAAAGTAAAATTGTTCTTAACATTTGCCTCAAAGTAAAAAAATTAAGATTACCAAAATAATTGCTTAATTGCTATTCCAGTTTGCTCTTATAGGTTTTTTTAAGTTTTCAGCAAGCCAAGAGCAAAGCACAGAGGATTCTTATAAGTTTGTCAGATGTAACTTTGGCTCTTAACAAGTTTCAGGTAAGAGCATGCTTAATAGGTACTTCTATGTTGACCACCTTGTTGCTTTTAATTGGAGTAAAGTGGCCTTTTATAAGACTCATTGATCTGCAAACTGGTTCAAAGCCAGCCCGGGCAGAAAAAGGTCCCTGTGAGACTGTCACCTCTACTCAGCCAGCAGAGTGCTGAAATAGCAAGCAGAGTTGCTTTGGGACTCATAGTGGGAGAGTGCTAGCCTTGAGTTGTAGAGCTGAGGGACAGCACTCAGGCCCCGAGTTCAAGTCCAGTGACCAGCTAAGGGAAATGCAAATGAGGCATTTATCTCAGTGTAGAGAAAACACTCCTGGGACAAGAGCAATGGAGGAGCATCCAGAGGCAGTAAGCCACTGCTTGGATGGCAGAAATGTCAGATCTTAGAGTCATTTATGTGTGGCCCTTCAAGAATTGGTCAGAGCCAGGAGGTCATGGGAAGATAGTTTGTAAGCATGACCTATGTCCATGACTATCTACCTTGTAGGGACAGGAACTGGTCAGTAATCTGTGATAGTACTAAAAAAGCTAAAGTTATAAAATGTGGGGGATGGTTTAAATCCCAACCCCTGTATGTGCCAAAAGCCCTAATTGACAGTAACTTTTGAGCTAACACCAGCTACATAAAATGTATCTGCTCAAGAAAAAAGTTTGTAAACCTGAGAGTCTGTTTCTATTAAGATCTGTCTAAAGGCCTGCACAGGTGACTTAGGCATTGTTAGAGTCACTAGAGGTCACATTCCTAAAGATGCTTTTACAAACCAGAGTGTGAAACAAGCTACACTGCTGTAGCCAGAGAAAAAGTCTGTGCATCTGTCAAAAGTTAAAATATTGTTCTTAATGACATCTAACCCTGGTAACCTCTTTGTAAAATAGACTAAGGTTATAGGTTCCTGGCTAGGTAGGACAACACCCCTGAGTCAGCTTGAAGAAGTTACAGAAGATGAATCTTCGCCCATCATCCCCTTTTTAGAACAAGGGACCAGAGTCATAAAAAACAAAGGGTGACAAAATACACACACACACACACACACACACACACACAAGAAAAAGACATGGAAAATAGTAGTACAGGCCTGAACCCTCTATATCTGCCTAGAAAATCAGCCTTATTAAAAGAACTATCTAGTTTAAAAAGTTGTCATCTTGGTAAATTGTCCTGGGCTATTGTCTATATAGTCTTAAAAACTAGTGGGGCCACAACCTGCCAAGCCTATATATTACTTGTATCCTTAACCAGTCTGTATAGAAATTTACAGCCCAGCACGAGGTGTGACAGTCCCTTGGAGCCACTGAGAGACTTGCTTCTGCTGCTGCTACAGCGTGACTGTCACCTGGAGAAAATCTACATTGTTACCCTGACCACCTCCACCGTGGAAAAAGTAGACTAAACTCCTGCCTGATTCCATCTTTTGGATGGCTTTGCTTTGTCCATGTTACCATATGCCTACTCTAATTTTATTATGGCTACTCCTCTTGCCAGGGAGACTAACAAACATTGTATTGCCCATTTCCTACACTGCTTTGCCACTATGGGACTTCCTAAACAGTAAAACTGATAATGGTCTGGGATATGTCCGACAAGCTTTTCAAAATTTTTGTAAATCTTATCATATTATTCACACTACAAGGAATTGTTAAACGAGCTAATGGTTTGCTCAAACATCAAATTTTTAAATTAAAAGGTGGGGAATTATACCCCATCTCTCCTGTTAATATTCTTTCTCATGCTTTGTTTGTACTAATTTTTTTAAACTTAGATTGTAATGGCCTTTCTGCAGCACAGCGGTTTTGGGAAAAAAGAGAGCAAAGAGCTTTTGCTCAAGTAAAGTGGAAGGATCCTTTAACAGGTGCTTGGCATGGGCCCGATCCGGTTTTAACATGGGGTTGAGGACATGTTTGTGTTTTCTCGCAGGAAGAAAATGACGCCCGCTGGTTGCCTGAACGTTGCGTTAGGATTGTGGAGACTCATTCAGATGACACAAATGCTGACACATTGGGCTTACATGCCAGATCCCCCGATTGTGCACCCTACAACTTGGGAGGGAGTTGAAGTACTCATTCACGTGAATAGATCAGCATTCAATACAGCCCCCGATCACTTCATCCAGCACACCAAGATGAGAGATATCTCAGCTTCAGATATTGGAACTCCTTTTTGCATAACCACCAGCTCTAAAGGCTCCATTCCAGGCTGTGTTATAATGCTATCCATGACTCATAAAATTTGATTCCCAGACAAAAATCAAATGTACAATACACAGATGACATCTTTGCCAACTGGGCACTTAGTTTATGCAAATTCTACTCCATCCTATAGGATACCCCATTACATTAATTCTTCACAAGTAGTAAAATCTACAGGAGAGCCTCATCCAATAAGGTGCAGGTATGTGCAGCCATTTTTTACCAATATTTCTGGAACTAATTCTCAATTAATGGACTGGTCTGTAGCTAATCTTACCAATAAGTAAAATCTTGGACTGTGGTGAATGAATGAACACCCTCAACACCATGTTTGGACGCTGGTGGCTGCACTCAACAACATAACTTGGCCCAATTCATACCTTTTAAAAATATTATAAATTGTGTATCACCACCCCATGTTATTATGTATGGACCGTTTAATATTTCAGTAGGAGCTAATTATTTTAATGTTACCTGTTCTAATTGTTCTTTTACTGATTGCTTATATAGTGGCATAACTGATTCCATCCTTATTGTTAGACAACCACCTTTTGTTATGCTTCCTGTAAATATTTCTGAAACTTGGTATAAAGATTCTGGTATTCAGGTGTTAAGACAATTGAAAGAACTAATGCGCCCTCGTAGATTTGTTGGGCTACTTATAGCTGGTGTTCTAGCCTTTATTTCGTTAGCTGCCTCCTCAGCAGCAGCTGCTGTGGCACTAACTCAAAATGTACAAACTGCACATTATCTTAATCAGCTTGCTCATAATATTACACAGGCTCTACATTTTCAAGGTAGGATTGATGATAAGGTAGAACAAAAACTAGAAGCATTATATGAGTCAGTATTATCTTTAGGAGAACAAGTTCATGCTCTACAAACTTTACAGCGATTGCGCTGTCATGCCAGGTTTGATTTTATTTGTGTGACTCCTCATATATATAATGAATCAAATAACTCATGGGAAAAGGTTGTAGCACATCTTAATGGTATCTGGCACCATAATAACTTATCTTTAGACCTTTGTCAGCTTCACAAGCAAATAGCCGGATTAGAACAAGCCCCACCTCTGGACTCTAAAGTGGCCAAAATTGCTAATGAGCTGTTTGAACAATTTCAATGCTATATCCCTTCCCTGTCTAATGCTAAAGGATTGTTAATGACATTGCTTGGCCCCGATGTACTTTTATTGTTGGTTTTTCTTTGCCTTCCTTGTATTATACGTGCTCTGCAAAACTCTTATGATTTTAGCCAGCCAGCTACATAAGATCAAGCTCCAAATAAATGAGTTCCCCCTGAGAGGAACTGCAGCCAGAGACAGGTAAGAGGGGGTGCCAGTCTGACCAACCTAAGACAGGGCCTTCAGCTTTGCTCTGAAGAAGTTCCCAAAGACAGGTAAGGCAGACAAGGTGATCCACCCAACCTAAGACAGGCCGGTTCCCTTCTTCAAAATAAAGACGGGGGAGATGTTGGGAGCCAACAGTAAAGCTCCAAGGTCATCTTGACCCTTGTGCTCGCTTAAAGGCACATACAAGGAACTGGCTTTCATGAAAAACACCAGGTGTCCGGGTTTGCCTTGCTATGTCTGTAGAATTTGTTTTACTTTCTATCAGTTGACCTTGTCTTGTTTCTTTCTGCACCCTTGTTTTTATTAAGGACTTTTCTTGCTTTTCTGCACTATGGTGACCTTAGGTTACCTCTTGACTTCTAATAGTATAAATAAGGAGAGTTAAAAATAAACGGGGCTGAAGTCTTGAGCTGCAGACCTCCGGACCCCATCCTTTGTCTTATGTCTTTATTTTTCCGTCCTCGCCCCCTAAATCAGGAGTCCCTTTCGTTGCCGGCTGGTTCCAGCAAGTACACATTTTCTTCCCACATTCACTTCCATTGGTCACGTGACTCCCTCTTGGAGACACAAACTGATGAGTTATTGAATTGGGATTTACTTAACTGAAAGTTTAAAACGACAAAACTGTTTGGGTGAATCTCTTTTTCTTTACTTTTAGGATTAAAAAAAATTAACAGAAGACGTGAGGACTAAATACTGTCATTTCAATTTAAAACAACTACAGTTGAAAGCAGACACATTTCTATTTTATTCTCTCTCAATCATATCTTTCCCCATTACAATGACAGCTTTTTCAAATTATTGGCCAGGATAGTCACATTTCAGACACTCTGCAGAAAGCTCCTTCAAAAAATTGTATATGCTCTTTATGTTTTACTCAAATATCAAATACCTGTTTGAGAAAGGTCTTAAAGCCTTACAGCTTGGAAAGGCTATCTGGGTAGCCTTTATAGCATTGCAAACAAACACAATTTTCAAATAGGAAGCTCTGACACCAAACTGTGTAGAAGTGAAAGCTTCTACATTCAAGCAAATCGCTAGCTTTTTCTAGCACAAAGAAAATTGGCTTTGTCAATAGCTTCAATAAATCTCCCAAAGAACTTAACTCAGAGAAAACTTCAGGTATAGTTTAATATTAGCAAAACTTAAGTGAACATACTGTACAGACACTAATGAAAGTTCCTCTATCCTTTTAAGAGATCATGATTCAAAATCCTATTTACTTTTATTATCTTCAGGTAGTTATGCACAGGAGTTGCCATTTAACAAAACAGTTTATAAATAAAATGCATCTTGATCAATGTCACTCCTATCAGCATTCTCACTCATCTACCCCTCCTTGCCATTCTCTTAATTTTGTAGAATATGTATTGAATTTTCAAAATCCTTTTTAAGCTGTCTTAAAAGATTTATGAGTAAAATATACATCTTTGATTGAACTAGAGTTTGAACTTAGGGCTTTGCCCTCGCTAGGGCCTGATGTTCTCTTGCTTGAGGCATACCTCCAGGCTTCTGGTTATTTTGTACAGTCTTGTTTTTGCCTCTGCTGGCTTGGAGTGAGATCCTCCCATTCAAACTTCCCACAGTAGCTAAGATGACAGACACATTCCATCACATCCCAATTTTTTTTCTGTTGGGATGGAACCTGGATGTTTTTAAATATATTTTCTTGTTCTTGTAAAGAAGATGTACAGAGGGATTACAGTTACATAAGTCAGAAAATGAGTACATTTCTTTTTGAAACATGTCACCACTTTCCTACCAAGAAAATGTGGTATATATACGCAATGGAATTATTCCTTTCCATCCAAAAGAACAAGGAAATGGAAAGACTTGGAAAAAATTATATTAAGACAATTAAGCCAGACCCAACAAACATAGGTTGCAAGGTTTCCCTCATTTGTACCTATAAATCTACAAGTAAACACACTGGATGGTACTTTTCTCTCTGGGATGGCTTTGAACCTCAATTCTCAAATGTCACCTTCCTAAATAGGTAGGATTACAGGCATGAGCCACTGACAACTGGCTCATTTATTCCTTTAAATTATTGTTTTAGTTTTATGTCCTAGAATGTCATAACCAAAAGAGATCAAAGAGATTATCTGAGGATGTTCTATGACTTTTTTGGGTGGGTTGGTTGTACAGCCTGAACTCTGGGAGTGGGCACTGACCCTCAGCTCTTCAGCTCAAGGCTAGCAAACTACTACTTGAGCCACAGTGCGCCTTCTGGCTTTTTCTGCTTATGTGGTACAGAGGAATCAAACCCAGGGCCTTATGCATACAAGGCAAGCACTCAACCACTGAGCCACTTTCCCAGGCCCACGAGTCCCATGACATTTATTATGGGCTTATGACTTCATAAACACATATTAAACTGAAAACCTTTGAATTTCTCTATTAAAATTCAAGGCCTATTGGTTATTTCAATGGCTGATTTCTCCTTTTTTTAAGGTTTTTTTTTTAGCATACATGAATTCCTAAAGGGGGGGTTTACTTGTCATATTTTTATATCTAGGTACAACATTCCCCATCTCATCCCCTCAATCTCTTTCTTTCTTTCCCTCCTGTTTTGAAAACAATTTCATTTTTCTGCTTTTATACTAGCTTAGGTATTTACTTACCATTTTCTATTTTTCCCTCCTGCTGATACCTGATTCCCAAAAGAAACTTCTCATTTTTTTCAATATATACTAATTGTAAAAGGAGTGTGAGTCAGGGTAGCAGAGAAAGGAGCCAACCTGAAATTCTTTCCATAGCACTGTTATGGTTTCCCCTATGGCAATCAATTTACATAGCATCACTAATTTAGAGTCATTATCCCCTTTAGAACAAAGAAGCTACCAAAAACGTTTAGAATCAGATACTTGCATACATTAATAATAATATAGGATCTATCCTCCAAATGACCTTTCCAACAGAAACCCCTACTTAAGACCTCATACATAAGAACAAAATTTCACATATCTGGTTAAAAAGCTGGGAGTCCTCATTGGGAGCTGGTGGCTCAGCCTATAATTCTTGAAAGGTTGAAATTGAGGACTACAGTTTGAAGTCATCCTGAGCAAGGCCTCTTACCTCCAATTAATTACCAAAAAAGCTGGAAGTGGAACTTTGGCTAAAGTGGTAGAGTAATAACCTTGAGCAAAAAAAGTTCAAGGACAGGACTGGGGCCCTTAATTCAAGCCCCAGGACTGGCATGCACACACACACACACACACACACACACACACACACACACACACACACACAAATCCTCATTTGGTATGGTACAGGTGCAACATAACTGACTTCAAGAAGGAGTCTTCCAGGAAAGAGTCACCCATGATCTTCGCACTCACTTGTCCAAGCATACCTACCTCTACATTAAATAAAGCGTCAACCAAACACAACATCGGTGTCCTTGTTCTATCTTGATTGACCAACTGCTCTTATATATGACTATCACTTAAACTTATGCTCTCTTGCTGATTTTTTGGTTCTAGACAGGAAAGAATGTTCATACACCTCATAGGGGAAGATGACCTCTATTCTTAGAGAATACTACCAAGTAACTATCACCATGGTAATTCATATATACATGTATTATAATTTAGCCATATTAACTTCATTTATTGCTCTCTCCACTCTTTTCAATCATTAAAAATTATTGATATTCAAACTGCAAACAATTCTTCACCCAGGCTTTTCCACAGGGATAACACACAAAGGCTATCTTAACAAATATAGAACATGTCAGGTATTATAATAAATTTTAACAGAATTTTCAGAGGGACATCAGTATGCTTGGTTCACTCCTGTAATCCTAGTTATTCGGGAGACTGAAATCTAAGGATCAAGGTTAGAAGCCAGCCTAGGGAGTCAAATCTTATCTCCAATTATCTAACAAATGAAGAAATGAAAATGTGGCTCAAGTGGTAGAGCTCTCGCTTTAAATGAAAAATCAAAGGGGAAATTGAGTTCAAGTCTTAGTTACAGCAAAACAAACAAATATAAATAAATAAATAATAGATAATTGAGTTAAAATAAACGGATCATTTTTTTTCCTTAATTGAATATCACTGGAACAGGTAGAAGTTAGGACACACACCTAGAAGGATGGTATCTCAAAGCACAGAAAGTCATGCATGTCCAAGTCTACAGAAATCAGTTCTGTACACATCTTGATCGTGGTCTTTTATACTCTGGAATGTGAGAAAATGAATTTATTTTCTTTAAGGTATGCAGCCTTTGATCTTTTATTCTGGAAGCCTTAGTAAATTATTCAGGTTCATTGCTAAATCCATGGGCCATGAAATATCCATCTCTATGAAGTCTTATAATAATTTATGGTTTTGACTTATAAAACCATAACCCTTCTTTACCTCATCTTTATAAGAACAATAAAAATTAAAATACAATAATTTACAGTTTTGATACGCATACTGGTCATCTTGGGCTTCAGTCAAAATGATCAGAGGCTGGTTCTACTAAATAATAGTAACTTATTCTTTCTTTTCCTCCCTACCCCCTCTCTGCCAGTAGTGGTCTTGAATGCAGGATCCCATACTCTAATGAGCTTTCTTGTCCATTGCTGATACTTTACCAGTTTATCCACCTTCACTTCTAACTTTGGCTTTTTTAATCAGAAATCATGGACTTTTCTTCCCTAATTGGCTTTGAACCATGATCCTACAAGTCTCAGACTTGTGAGCAGCTAGGTTTTTGGGTACAAGACAACACTGTCTGGCTGATTTCCTCATTTTTAGATACTAGAAACCCAAGGTCAGGATTCCATCAGCATAGTTTCTGAAAAGTTCTATTTTCCTGGCTTCAAGATTTTCCCATAATGTGTCTGTACATGTGATGAACATGAGGAAGACCATTTTTAAATACTTTTTTACTGTAAAACTACTGTACAGAGGGGTTACAGTTACATGAGCCAGGTAATGAGTACATTTCCTATCAGGCATTGTTACCACCTCCTCTGTTTTTCCCCTACCATCCCTTCCTTGCCACATGGACAACTAAACTACCCTCCCTCCCTCTGCCCCACCTAAATTGTAAAGTTCGTTTTTCAACATTAGTGTCTTGTGTATCGCATTGTTACAATGGGTCAACCTGTATCTCTATTTAAGCATTTTGTTTTATACCTTTCCCTCCCCAAATTAGAAAACTGTATGCACAAGATGTAGAGCACTGACCTCAAATACAGTGAAAACAAGGGTTATACCATGGGGGAGAACATACAAAGAAACAAAAACATCACATGGTGCATTATAAATATGTTAGAAACAATAGCAAGAAAGAAAAAAAATGTGTCCCTATCTTGGGGTTCATTTCACTTAACATCATCTTATATAGTCATACATACAGAGCTTTTGACCTTTCCTGCTTGTCCTAGACATATACTAGTTATTGCAAATAAGGGAAAAACCATGAGACCTATTTTTCTTTGGGCCTGGCTTACATCACTTAATATAATTTTCTCCAAGTCTTTCCATTTCCTAACAAATGGGGTGATGTCATTCTTTCTGATGTAAGCATAGAATTCATACACACACACACACACACACACACACACACAACATTTTCTTGATTCATTCATCTACTGAGGGGCATCTGGGTTGGTTCCATATCTTAGCTATGGTAAATAATGCTGCAATAAACATAGTTGTGCTGGTTGCTTTAGTGTGGTCTTGTTTGTGATCACTTGGATAAATGTCCAAAAGTGGGATTTCTGGGTCATAGGGGAGTTCTATGTGAAGTCTTTTTCATAACCTCCATAGTGCTTTCCAGAATGGTTGAACAAGTTTACACTCTCACCAATAATGCAGTAGGGTTCCCTTCTGGCCACATCCCCTCCACATTTGTTGTTGTTAGAGTTCTTGAATATAGCCATTTTAACCAGGGTGAGGAGTATCTCAATGTTGCTTTGATTTGCATTTCTTTTATGGCTAGAGAGGCTGAGCATTTCTTCATATGTCTATTGGCCATTCTTATTTCTTCTTCAGAGAAGTTTCTCTGTAAGTCTTTAGCCTTTATTGGGCATTTGTTTCTTTGAGGATTTGTTGTTAGGGGATTTAGTATTTTGAGTGAGGAAGACCATTTCTATCAGATTAAGACACTCTCTTATGATGTCATTTAATCTAAATCCTAAATTATCTTCTGGTATCCTTAAAAGCCCTTTCTCCATAGTCAGTCATATTTGATATGAAGAGTCAACATTAAAATTGATGCTGTAATATAATATGCATTAATCTAGAGCACACAGTTGGTTACTGGAAAGCAATTTCCTTAAATACCTGGAAATCAAATACTACTCAGTTTTTGCTAGGGACTCTGATGCCTTTAAGTATTCCTTAGCCTTAACTTGCTACTTGAAACACGCCCAAGATCAGCACAGATGAATGTTTAGTACCTTGTCTCAAAATTCTAGGCGTTGGCACAGACCTCCTGGTATAGCCTTCCAAATTTTCAAGAATTTGCTATAACTTCTTAAAGTTTCCTATGGGTACCTCATTTGCAATTTTTTTAAAGTTTGGCCAGAATTTTGTTGCCCTAACTGTGCAGACACAGGGAGTTGTAATATTACACAATTAGCCGTGAATGTTTTCAACAGACTTTAGAGCTTGAGCTTTAAATCTTAATGGAGATCTGAGTCTACAAACAGCAGGATGTATGAATGGGAAATCTCCAGTGAGTTACAATACAAGGCAGATAATGATGATGCAATGAAGATAAGACATTTTAATTAGCTCCAAAAGAAGACTGAAGGTTTTCACACGTAACATGCTTCAGAAACTGAGGAAAGGAAAGATGGATGGGAGAAAAGAAAGGAAAGAGAGTCCAAAGTTCAAATTTCTGGAATCAGGAATGCTGGTGATTGGTGATTATAGGTTTCTTAAGATGAACATTATCAAATCTCCTTAGTTAGTTCTAATAGGAAACTAGGTTTGGAGACATGTCTTTTTTAAATTCCTCACACATAAGATAATGATTTGTTTTTGCTTATGAGAAAACCTATGAAAATTTGTATTTGGCCTAGAAAAATATTCTTACATGAAGGAAAGAAAGAAAATTTACATGGCATGCTGTTAGATGTGTCCTATACTTATTTCAGATATGTTTCATTGCAATTAAAGCTTCCTTATTGCACTACCAAATGAAAATGTTTGAACAGATCCATTGTTTTTCATTTTGGAGCCTAGTAATAATGATGAATTTAAAATGACTGTCATCAAAGATGGTATACAAGGTAAAAACAATGGTTATACAAAAATAATATCAATGAAGAGGTCAAAAATATTTTAAGACAATAAAAGTGTTAGAAAGAATTGAAAAAAATAATGGAATGTTAGAACAGTAAACATAAGCACTTCAAATCAGCGTACTGGATTACAAATTTATTTTTTTAAGTCTTTAGTCAGAGAATCTAAAGGAAAAAGAAAAAAGGAGTGAAGAAAGTATGGGCTATTCCTATGTAGCCTGATCTTTCTTTAATTTTAATTTTTTTATTGTGTATACACAACTCCAAAAGAGTAAAACTAAAACGTATGTTTCCAAAGCATAAAACATACAGCATAAAACAAACATCAGAGTAAAACTAAAACGTATGTTTTCAAAGCATAAAACATACAGCATAAAACAAACATCAGAGTAAAACTAAAACGTATGTTTCCAAAGCATAAAACATACAGCATAAAACAAACATCAGAGTAAAACTAAAACGTATGTTTCCAAAGCATAAAATATACAGCATAAAACAAACATCAGAGGGATGCTTCTTAACATTGGTTCTGGCAGTGATTTATCAGGTATATCTATAAAAACATAGGCAATGAAGGCATAATTTGACAAGCAAGATTGCCTTAAATGAAATTGTTTATGTACACTGAGGGAAACATTTAACAAAAGCAAAATGGAATCTATGAGATGGAAGAAATATTTTTTGAAACACATTAAGAAGTTAATATCCAAAATGTATAAGTTCTTTTTCTTTGGGGGGGGGGTCCGGTTGTGGGGCCTGAACTGTGGGCCTGGGCACTGTCCCTCAGCTCTTCAGCTCAAGACTAGTGCTCTACCACTTGAGCCACAGCACCACTTCCAGCTTTTTTCTTTTTGCTTATGTGGTGCTGAAGAATCGAACCCAGGGCCTCATGCATGCAAAACAAGCGCTCTACCACCGAGCCACCTTCCCAGCCCATTGTGTAAGTTCTTTTACCAACATAACAAACACATATCAAAGCAAAGAAGGAAAATGAAAATATAAATGGACAAAGCATCTGAATAAATATTTTTCATAAAAGAAAAATATGTCTTCAATATGAATATGAAGTCTATATAACTGCATATCTGTTAAGATTTTCATTATATTAAAAATCAATTTAAAACAAAATAAAACAAAGTATTACTCTTGTCAAAAATGTGGAGAAACTGGAGCCCTGTTCATTACTAAAGGAATGCAAATAGATGAATCAATTATAGAAAATCACATAGAAATTCCTCAGTAAATTAAAAATAAAATTATCATCCATCCAAAAACAGTATTCTGGGTACACATCTACTTTAAATACAGGATCTCAAAAAGATATTTGCACAAGATATGACCATTTACTTTTTAGTATTGCTGTATTAAAAAGGGGAAGAATGAAATCTCCAACATATGACAATCTATTAATTTGGTGGTCATTATGCCAAATAAAATAAACTAAGCAGTGAAGGACAGATACTAGACAATTTCATTTATATAAATAGTGGAATTCACAGAAGCACTACACAACATGTCAAAGGCTAGTCTGAATGAGAAATGTGAAAGTTTTAATCAATGAGTATAGAAATTCAGTTATGTAATCTGAAAATACAGAGAGCTGTACCTCATGGAACATATGTTATCTGTATAAATAGCACAGTATTATTGTATGCTCTCAAAAAGTTTTTACAAGTGCAGTAGCGATGCTCACTAGGCATTTTGTTGAAAATGAACTATGCAACTTGTGGGTGGGGGCAGGAGTTAAATAACCGAGACAGAGTGAAGAAAGGGGTGACTGTTCAGAAAGAAATGTACTCTTTTCTTTCTTCACAAAAACAATGAATTTAACAAATTAAGAGAGTAGGTCATTTTTGACGTGTTTGTTAAAACAATAAGAAAAATATCATAGATTTCTGGGTGTTACTACCAGTGTTTCTGAATCAGAAGGTGTACTTTAGGACCCAAGGAGTTTCCTTTATATTATATTCCTTGTTAATACTATTTTTTTCTTAATAAATTTCCTCTCATTGAAAATTATCATCTAAAGCAGCAGTTGGCAATTTTCGTTGTTTTGTTGAAAGGGCAAATTATGAACAGTTTAGTCTTTCTGAGCCAGAGATTTTTACAACTGTAATTGCTGTTATGTTAAAAAAATAGTCATAGACAATAAAAGAATAATAATAAGTGTGTTTTAATAAAATTATATTCATTAGTCATAAATTATAATTGAACATATTTCATCCTTATGAAATATTATTCTTTTTCAAAAAATAAATAACTATATAAGCCACTAATTTTTATATTATACAAAAATCCGATGGCATATATAATTGATCATAATCATAATCTGCCTACCACTATCCTAGGTTATTCAGTAAACATGACCTCTTTTTTTTTACATGTCCAATAGCATTTATGTACTGGATTTTGTTCAACATGATTTTCCTATAAAGCATTTAAATAATACCAAAAAATCAGAGATACACACTGTTGTTGCTATATTACAGATGAAGACATAGAAGCATAGGAAGGTTAATTTAGTAATGGTCTCACTGCTAGCTATCTGCTGGGAGAATTAGATTGCTATCTAAGCTGGTTACAGTGTCCAGATTCACTAAGCACTACTATAATAGATTAGAAAATTAGAGCACATAGAGAACAAAAGATATCACCATTTTATACCTGGTTAAAATGAGCCACAATTAACACCCTGACTCGGTTCACATTATGGTTTACTGCCTACCAATCCTAGTCTACTGATCTTTGTAAGTAATGTTGTCAACCCAGAGAAGACCAAGTTATTCAGTTTTTACAATAGTAATTATAAAGTGAATTACTTAAAATAGTGATATAATACAATTGATTTGCTCATCACAACAATGACAGAATTAGTACCCTCTAACCATTTTTGAAGCAAACATATGTAGCTCTTGCTCAAAATACTGTGTAGAAATATAAGAAATCAATTTACCATTTATCCTTGGAGGTCATAGAAAGCATATTTCTAACTCTATTCAGGGAAGAGAAGAAACAATGTTTGACTTCATCTGAGCAATGTATTATGAGAATTCATTTAATTTAGATAGTTTTCTTCATTCCTATATTCATTAAACACATTTGCACATTAGTAACAAACCAGCTTCATACCAGTTTAAATTGAAAAATAACTTCTTTCTGGATTGCTTAAGAGTAGAGATATATTACAGAAATAGAATGATTTGTGAATCAGTAATTGTTTGAATCCAGTTGCTTTCAAAGATAGTTAATGAGCAGCAAAACTAGCCTTGAGAAGGACAGTAAAAGCAGATAGAAAATTTGGATTTTTCTGGAATCTTTATATTAATGTCTAAATTATCTGAAGTATTTTAACAAAGTGCATCTACTATAAGACAAAATTGAAATGTCTAGCTTTCTTTTCTCAATTTGTTTCTAAAATTTCACAGTATGTAATATTATAAAACACTGTACTTATGTTTTTTCACTGACAATGTTGTTTTTAAATTAAAAATTAGAAAACACAAAGTTAACTTTTCCTAGATTAACTAGAGGATATAAAAAACTAAGTTGTAGCATAGTAATAGAGTACTTCCTAACATGTGAGAAGTCATGGGTTCAAATTCTAGTACTGAAAGCAAAAGGTAAATGAAGGAATGATACACAACACATTTCTGATATAACATTGTAAATTCCACCATGCAAAATATTTTCAGATAAATATAAATTTAGAAATGCATTTATGTCCACCAAATTTATTACTGAAGTCTGGAGTTTCTGGGTATCACTTCCACATAAAATTTAAAGAAAATAACAAGGCAAAATTTATTTCTGATGTGGGCACCAACAGCTCATGCTTGTAATCCTAGGTACTCCAGAGAGTGAGATCTGAGGATCCCAGTTCTAAGCCAGCCCATGCAGAGAAGTGCCTGTGAGACCCATAAGTTAGTGTCAGAGGCTTTCTTACCTCCAAATGAATTCATAGAGAACTATTTATTTTTAAATAGAAAATATTTTTACTAGATAAATAATAATTTCTCCTGTTTGGAAGAGTGTAATTTGGTGTACATTTTTACTTAACTGTATCCATAATTTTTTTACATATGCATGATCTAGTAAAAATCATTTTATTCCAAATTCACATAAATTGATAGGATTTTCCTCAAAATATTTTTTCTAAGATTCAATGAAATTAGAATATTTCTTAAAAACATTCTAAGAACCAAAAGTTTTTCATTCCTTTATATACCCTTTACGTTTCAGTATTCTGGTTATCTGAGGCTGCATAACAAAGTCATTGCAAAAGCTAATTTCTTATAACAACATTTCGAATGTAGTTGGTACTTTCTGTTAGGAATTTGGAAGAGCTCAAATGTGCAGTTCATATTTGAAGTTGCTCCATATGACCTATGTGATACTATGTGTTCTTTTGCACTGCAATTATTTCAAGGCTTTATGACTAGCAGAGAAATTTTTAAGGTGATCACATATATCTGATGAATTGTGACTCTTTGTTGTCTAGTAGTTGCTATGGTGCCTGCCACTTGAGAGAAACCATATGAAGGTGCCAATGTGGGAAATAATTTGATAATAAGATAGTGTAAATCAATATTATAGAATTCATTCAATATTATAGAACTCTACATCTATAGAACTTCTATAAATATGTAAACATAGGAATGCTTTTCATCTGGAATTAGATCTTCTAAAAGCCATATAAGATTTTAGTTAATGATAAGTTACATTACATAAGATTATGATGATACTGAAATGTTTAATCTTCAAATGATACACAGTCATTTTCACATCATAGCATAATGCTTTACTGACATTTGTGACAATACTGGTGCAAAGAATCCTGATGCACTGCTTGTTATATAAAGGTACAGCAATATAATTATGTACAGACACAATGCATGATAACAGTAATTATGTTACTAGTTGGTGTATTTTTATGATATACTTTCATCATGATTTTAGAGTGTTCTACTAATAAAGTATTTAAAATTATGTCTTACTACTCTGACAGCAGCCTCATATATCTTACGCCTATTACATCATTTGATTCCTTCTTTTCTTTGTGCTTCATTAAAACTCACATTGCTTTATTTTCCATGGCCCTAGGAGCAATAGGGTGCACCAGGTTGACAAGTGTACAATATTGTCTTAGTTTATATTTTTATAAGTATACTCTGATGTTTGCACCATGACAAAGTCACTTAGTGCTGAATTTCTCAGACTATATCTCCAAATAAGAAATATATACAAAGTGGTATTTGTTAGAGTCCTTCTGAGAAGAAACTACCAATAGGATGAATGTATGTTAATTTTGTAGCATATATTTTCTAATACTTTATTAGTAAATATCTTATGCCTGGTCACAGGACCCCCACCAAGAAGACCACCGAGAGTCAGACTTTACAGCTGTTTTCTGGTTTTACTTAAACGGGCTGCAGTTCGGGCCTCGTCCTACACTCTGACACAGCAGAGCCTAGAATTAAGAATTTGCAGGTCTTATAAAGGCACACAATCAGGTGGTTTATCACCACGTGTTGCTCTGCTCTGAAACAAGCAACAAATGGTCACTGCCTCAAGTACTTTAACCCTTCAATTATAATTTGTTTTTAATGATTTGACCATAAAATTTGTTATATTTCCTTCACCTTAAAACGTCTATACCTTTTTAAAAGAAAAAGATGTGTATTTATATGAGAGAGAAGAGATAGGGATTTATAAGGCTCACATGATTATGAAAGCATTCACTATAAAAGATTTGTCATCTAGCAGACTCAATGCTGTAGTTCTCATCTGAGTTAGAATCCATTAGCTCTAGGTAAGCAGATGAAATTGTTTTAGTTCTAATGTTAGAAGAGATATAGTTTCATGTCCAAGAGTAGGAAAATATTTTCTAGTTCAAAGATAGTAAGTAAGGCAAAGTAATTTCTTTCTGATTATTGGATCAGACATTCTCCTGATCGAATGAGGCCCACCAATATGAGGGAGATCCATGTGCTTTACTAAGTTTTGTAATTTAGGTATTAATATTATTTGCTAACAGATTTACAGACAGACCCAGAATAATGATTTCCCAGCTGTCTATGCACATTGTGGCCCAGCCAAGTTGCCATACTAATCATCACAAGTCCATCCTTTGCAACTTGGCCCGACATACATTTCTTTACTATACTTAAACTTAAATAAAGACAATACCAAAGTGGTAATGAAACCAAACATGATGAAGTTATTCTGCATACAACTGAAAATGTTAATGCTTCCTTCAGAAACAGAGGTACTTCTTGAGTGAAGTTTATTCCCTCCAATAACATACACACACACACACACACACACACACACACACACACACACACACACAGAGTGCACAACCATTGTCAACAATAACAATAATAAAGGGGAAAATCATTTTTCTTCTATAACTGTTCATGTGCCTGTAAGTTATAATCACTTCCACTAGTTAATTTTTATTCCCTTTGTTTCAGCAAACACTTGAGCTGGTTCTATTTCTTTACTTAGTTGTGCAACCCCAAAACTCACTTCCGACATTTTCTGGCATACAAATTCTTAACAAGTAATCAAGGGTAGCTGTTATTTCTTGATTGCTAGGTTTGACACCATAATGCTATCAATGTAACAGGTGGATATGATGCTTTGTAGACGGGAAAGCTGAACAAGTTCATTTTAAAGCAAATTAAAACATAGGGCAAGAAAGTTGATATACTCTTAAGATATATAAGTGAAGGTTTATTTCTGGTTGTCAGATTTGAAAAAAAAAGATTCTGGCAGCCTTTCATTAACTGTAATGGAGGGGAAATACATTTGCCATGTCAATCATACTAGAGGTCAAAGTTTTTATAAATTAGCTAATACAATGAATTCCTATTTGTTCACAACAGCTTCAGTTCAAGTCATCCTAAGGTTAAACTTAAAATATTTATGTCACTCTCCAAGATCTATTTTCTACACAAAACAACTATGCAAGCTGTGTGCTAACATGGTAGGAATAACTGTCCTTTAATATTTCAAGTCTATGGTGACAATACTCTCCTTTCAGAAATGTAGTATTGCTCTTGGTTTACAATTTTATTATTTGACATAAGTCAGGTAACCAAGGTGAGGATTCTACTAATGCTTAGAATGATTAATTCATCTATCCATCCTAAAATTTAAGAAATGATTACAGGACAAGTTCAAAGATAACTTTTTTCTTGTGCTGTGGGTAAAAGTCAGGATCTCATCAATCCTAAGTAAGCTCTCTATCAATGAACTGTACCTCACTTTAAAGCAAACATAAGGTAAAATTTTACTTGTGTGGATGCCCATAAAACCTTACTGACCCTAATGGATAACAGTAATGCCTTCAATGAATATTATTCTGAGGCAGTCTTAAGAAGTCTTTGAAATAAAGTTCTAAATATTTCCTTCTTCTCAATATTTAGTTATCCTCATAAAAAGTTTGACAAAACTTTTTTCCAATCTAAGAAAAGTTAAAATAACTATATAATTGGAATGAAGAGACTTCACACACATACCACATACAAATATAGTTGTGTGTACCAAATGCAAAGGATCATGCACTACTACTATGAACAACAAATAGGATGACCTGGAAGAAATAATTTTCTAGATATATACAATTTAGCTAGACTAAATAATAGTAAAATAGAACATATGAACATAACAATAATTAGTAATGAAAGGATATCAGTAATAAACCAAGAACCTGGTAGCTTCACTACTGACTTCTATTAATCATTTAGAAAATATAAATGTTATTGTTTGATTTGAAATGTCACACAAAAGCTCATGTTTTGAAATTTGATCTCCAGTGCACTGTTCAGAGGAAGGGCTTTGGTGAAATAACTGTATTGTGGGGATCCTGACTGAATTTCATTATAGATGAGGATCATCTATGTATGTAGCTGCACAAACTTACTCTGAAGAGGTTAGACATTCAACTCATAGAGGAAATTAAATATCTCAGTGGAATCCCAGAATACAGATAAGCTGATCTTGGAATTACCTACAGAAAACAAAGATAATCTTGACAAACATTGAAGACTGATAAAGGTCTTTTTGGACCATGTTGTACTAGATAAGCTTTGCAAATTTGAACTAAAGGATACAAAGACAAAACAAAATAAAAGCAGGTTCTTAGATTCAGGGATTTGTCAGGAAATAAACTGACCAATGGAAGCAGGCGGGCACAAATATGTACATCCTCCAAGAGAACTGAATAAAGAATTTAAGGAGTATGAGGAAGATGGTGGAAGAGAGGCTGAGGGCTAAGCAAGCTCTGCCATAAAAACAAGTATTAGTATTCCAGTGGAAAATCTAAAGCTAGAGAGACACACCAAGTGTGTTATCATAGTACACAGAGTTTGGCCAGACAAGAAAAACTCAGGCAGCTTAGTTAAGGACACAGATTTGAGCAAACCCAGTTTGCAGTGGCAGCTGTGGAAGTGAATGCTATCACTGGCCACCATATCAACAGAAAAAGCCTGGGACAAAGGCACCAGAAGGGATACACAAAGGGATTCTACTCACTGCCAGGAAGAACCGATAAGGAGTGGACATATTCATTCGGCGGACAACAGACAGTTGCAGACCATGTATGTGGATGGACCAGAAACCAAACAAAAGCTGTGAGAATGCCCAAGATATCCTCACTCCTTCTCATTGAGCAGCAGTGGGATGGTAACCCCTCTCGCACCACCGGAGAAAAACTCCATCTTTGATACTAACACAGACCCAGCTAGAGCAGCTAGTGTAACTCAGGTGTGGGAAAAAGACTATAGGAGCCATTCAACAGGTCAAAAGGATTTGACCTACTAATTTCTGGTCTGCTCAACCCTTCCTTGATCTTTCTTAGTCCATTTATCCCTAGCTATTTGTTATTGAACTAGACAGTATCTGTTGAACTAGATTGTATCTGTACCAATTTTGACTGGATCAAACACTGTGCAACTACAGGGCTCTGGTTGATGCTTGCCTTAAAATAGTGTTCTAGCTCAGAATCATATCATACACAATTGGGCAGAACAAGCAGGAACACAAGAAAAATGGCAAGGCCAGGTATTTCAACTCCTGCTCATGACAATCAGGCAACAGAGCAGTCAATGTATTCAATAACACAGAGGAGAGTTCCCAAAATGCTCTACAAACACTACTGGTAAACATGATGAAGGAAAAGTTTTACAGCCTGCAAAGGCCTTACTGTAAGCATGATAGGGAAATGATTGGTGGAATAGGGAAATATGTGAGCATGATGAGGCTAAAAAAAGATTAATGAGGCTAATCTAAAATTAATAGAGGAATTGCACGAGCGGGATAAGAATAGAAAAGGATAATTGAGGCATTCATGGAATCCAAAAACAGACAGCTGGAGGAATCCAGAGAGACCACAAAGGGAATGCTGAATGAAGCCCAACAGAAAGAAAGAGAGTCCAATGACACCATAACCAATCAACTAAGGGATCTGAGAATAAACACTGAACACCAAATTAAGGAAGTAAAAAAGTTCATACAAGATCTAAAACAAAGCTTTAACAAAGAATTTGAAGCTATCAAAGCTGACCAATTAGAAGGAAATGAAATGAAAAACAAAGTCTTGACAATAAGTTAGACCATGCAGAAGATTGAATCTCTGGTGTTGAAGACAGCCTGGATATTATAAAGAACAGACAATTATTCAAGACAAATCCAAGAAATATGATAGATCTATTCAACATCTAGAAAACATAATCAGAGGTCCTATTCTGAGGATAATCGGTATAGAAGAGCACTTAGAGAGAGAAGTTCATGGTCTAGAAAATTTATTTAATAGGATTATAGGAGAGAACGTCTCAAACATGCAAAAAGGCCTATCTTTCTAAAGGAAAGAACCCCAAATAGACCAGACCACAACAGGACATCCACTTTCACATTGCTATCCACACAGGATTAATTCAGACCAAGGAAAAAAATCCTTAAAGTTGTCAAGGGGAAAAGATCAATCACCTATAAAGAGAAACCAATCAGAAAAACTTCAAATTTCTCAGCAGAAACAATGAAATCAACCAAAGCCTGGAATAATGTATGGCATGCCCTAAAGACAAACAACTATCATCCAAGAATACTGTACCCAGCAAAAGTCTCCTTCATAAGAGAAGGACAAATAAAAACCTTGCACAACAAAGAAAAATTGAACCAATATACCTCCACATATCTATCCCTTTAAAAGATATTTAAAGATGTCCTACACATAGAACACCAACAAGAGCACAATAAAGGCCAAGAAACAGACCCCCAAACAGAGAATCCAAGAGGCATTGGAAGAACCCAGTTTGCACAGCTCCCAAGAAGGTGGATAACATGGCAGGAGCTACCAAACACGTCTCAGTCCTAACTCTCAATATTGATGGACTTAATTCTCCAATTAAGCAAAATAGAGTGTCTAATTGAATCTAAAAGCAAGATCCTTCTATCTGAAGCCTTCAAGAGCCACGCCTTTTCCACAAAAACAACATTCTGAAAGTGTATGGCTGGAATGAAACCTACCAAGCAAACAGCCCCATAAATAGGCAGGAGTTGCAATCCTAATATCAGATAAAATAGACTTCAAATTAAAATTATTGAGAAGAGATAAAGAAGGTCATTACATATGCATTAATGGATCTCTCTTTCAGAAGGACATTGCAATCCTGAATATCTCTACCAAATAATGGAACACCCAAATTTATCAAAGAAACACTACTTTCCCTAAAATCAACCATAGATCCAAAGACATTAATTGTTGGGTACTTTAACACACCACTATGTATGATGGATAGTTAAACGCAGCAAAAACTAAACAGAAAAATCTCAGACTTAAACAACTGCATAGATCAGCTAGACATAACAGACATCTACCAAATATTTCAACTAGCAGCATCACAATACACATTCTTCTCAGCAGCGCATGGAACATTCTCCAAATCAGACCACATTTTAGGTTGCAAAGCAAATTTGTCCAAATTCAGAAACTGAAATTCTGCCCTACATTCTCTCAGACCACAAGGGAATAAAATTAGAACTCAAAAGGAAAAGCCACCAAAGAAAATCCTGTAATACATGGAAGCTGAACAGTACACTGTTGCATCACTAGTGATTCATAGAAGAGATTAGAAAGGAAATTCAAATGCTCATGATGTTTAATAAAAATGAACACACAATTCACCAGCTCTTCTGGGACACAGCAGAGTCAGTATTCAGAGACAAGTTTATACCTCTGATTTCCTATATCACCAAATTGGAGACATCCGAAACCAACCATTTAAAAAGACACCTGAATCTCTTTGAAAATGAGCAATGAACTAAACCCTAATCCAGTATACAGAAAGAAATAATTAAAATTAAATCAGAATCAAATGAATTAGATCCAAAAAAACACATAGAATCAACAAAACAAAGAGTTGGTTCTTTGTAAAAGTTAACAAAATTGACAGACACTTAGGAAATCTTATTAGAAAGAGAACATACCATATAAAAGAACTCAGAGATGAAAGTGGTAGCATCACCACAGAAACAACCAAGATTCAGATCATTATAAGGGAATACTTCTCAAAACTTTATACTAATAAGTTTAAGAACTTGAAAGAAATGGACCTTTTCCTAGCAAATATTGACATGCCAAAACTAAACCAAGATGAGTTAAACCAGCTTAACAGGCCCATATCAAGCATTGAAATAGAAACAGCAATAAGAGAGAGAACACCCACCCCCAAAAAGTCCAAGATCGGATGGATTTATAGGTGAATACTACGAGGCCTAAAAAGCAGAACTCATACAAATACTCCTCTAACTCTTCAATAAGATTGAAAATGAAAATTCATAGCAAAACTCCTTCTACTAATCTTAATAATAATACCTTCATCCCATAAACCTCATTCCAAATTGAAGCAGGGATTCATCAAAGAAAGAAAACTGTAGGCCCATGTCTTTGATGAATGTCGATGCAAAACTTCTCAACAAAATTTTAGCCAATTGACTTCAACAATTCTTCAAAAATAATCGCACACCATGATCAAACAGGATTTATTTCAGGTATGCAAATCTGGTTGAATGCACGCAAATCAACTAATATAATTCATCACATCAACAAGAGCAAGGATAAGAAAAACATGATTATTTCAATAGATGCAGAAAAACATTCGACAAGATCAAACACCCCTTTATGATGAAGGCTCTGGAAAAACTAGGAAAAACATGGAAATTTCCTCAATATAATGAAGGCAGTATATGACAAACCTATAGCCAGCATTATACTTAATGGTGAAAAGCCATTTTATCTAAATTCAGGAACCAGAGAAGGATGTCCACTCTCTTCACTTCTCTTCAATTAAGTATTAGAAGGCCTAGCAAGAGCAATAAGACAAGAAGCAAATATAAAGGGGATCTAAATAGTGAAAGGTGAAGAAAAATTCTCCCTCTTTGCAGATGATAAGATCTTATATTCAAAAAACCCAATGGACTCCACTCCCAAGTTCCTTGACCTGATTCAAAAGTTTGGCAATGTAGCAGGATAAAAAAATAAACCTCAAAATCAATATCATACAGTTCAGGAAGATGGCGGAGAAGAAGCTGGAGACAAAAGAAGCTCTCGCATAGAAAGCAGTTTTAGTGTTCCAGTGAACAGTCCTAGGCTAGAAAATCACACCAAGTGTGCCATCACAGTGCAAAGAGTTTGGCCAGAGAGGGAAAATCCAAGCAAGAAGACAGATGTGAGCACTTGTTGGCAGCTGCTGCTGCAGTGGCTGCTGCAGCATCTGTAGCCACCATACCTACAGAGAGAGTCAGGGACAAAGGTCTGAGATGAAGTGAGCTAACAGATTCTACTCAACACCAGCAAGAACTGACAAGGAGCAGATATCTTCATCCTGCAGATCACAGACCAGAGACAGACCAGGAACCAAGACACTGGCGTGAGTAGAACTCTGACATCCTCACTCCTTCTCAGGGATCAGAGGAGGGAAAGCCCCACCTCCCCACCTCCCTACCTCCCCTATGGAGATCTCCATCTTTGATACTGACAAAGGCCCAGCTGACCAGCTAGCTCCAACTCAGGCCTTGGAAGAAAACAAGTGTCATTTAGAAGGTCACAGGAACCTGACCTGACCTGACCTGCCAGGCTAAGCTCCACCCAGGGGAAAGACACCCTGCCCAGTCAGTGCAAGCCCCACCCCCAAGGAGTGACTTTCTTCACTGGGTAAACAGAGCCAGCGGCTACCCCTCCCTAGAGCAGCATAGACAAACAATTGAAATTCAGTAAACATAAACCCTGAGAATGGCTCCAGGCTAGGTTCTGTGAATGTCTCAGGAGCTAGCCCATCAGGGAAAAGCTACTGTTTGTTGAAAGGCCTCAACCCTACCCAGAACCTAGCCTCATCACAGCATCTCCAAACTAGAGGATACAGCTATCTCCCTCTTTTGTGTCACTCAAAGCAGATCTCCCTGCCACTGAACTAGCCTCAGAGGAGGATCACAAAATCCTGGGTAAAGCAGAGCATTTTTCTACCTGCTCAAACAAGCTGACTTAAGAAACCAATCAAGCCACAGGAAAACAAAACACCACAAGCAGACCATAGACTTTACCAAGAGACTGGTTAGGAGATACAAGATGTTCCCATTCACCTCCCCCCAAAAAAATCAAAGAAATCTTTTTTTGCCTTTTTTAAATTTTTATTTAAAAAATGTTTTCTATTAATATTTTTCCCTATCATAGTATTTATTTTAGGTCTATATGTGTGTATGCTTTTTTTAAATCTCTTTTGACCTTTGGTTCTTTTATTTTTTATTCTTTTCAGTTTTTTCTCTTTCTTTCTTTTTTGTGTGACTTAATTACTGTTCTGCTCATCCCCATATATACCCGTCATCAATTTTTAGACCTTATCCCCCATTGTGTCCATATTTATCCCAGAAATTTATTACTCAGTTCACAACCTCTTAGGCTTAACTTCTTTAATAGCAGTATTATAACTTTATAACTATATAATTTTTAAGTAACTAATTTTAAGAATTTTTATTTTTTTAGTTTTTATATCTCCTCTCTATCCCTCCCCTCCTCTCACCCTATCCATTCCTTCTCTCAATATCATTTCTTTAAACTTTTCAGTGTTTCACTTTTTAAATTTAAATTTGTGTTTTTCCTTTTTTTTCTTGTTTATTTTTAAATCTCTCTCCTAGCATTGTGTCCAATCCATTTCCTTCTCTGAGATTAGGACTTGGTTAAATTCATTCTCCTTTCACCTCTCCATATCCCTCTAATCCTATTTTTCCCCACATTTCTTCCTAAACCTAATAATTTCTGGTTTGCCAAATCCTTCTTTGGTGTTCTTAGCTCATTAATCCATAGTAGTTTGATGATGAATAGATTGTATCTGTTGAACTAGATTGTATCTGCGGCCTTTTGACTGGGCAACTACAGGACTTTGGTTGATGCTTGCCTTAAAATAGTGTTGTAGCACAAAATTGGTGTTACTTTCATATGAAATGACAGAAAAAAACAGAAAAACAAGAATAATTGCAAGTTCGGGTATCTCAACTCCCACTCATAATCAAGTGATAGAACAGTTAATGAATAATCCAAGGAGAGTTCCCAAAAAGCTCTACAAACACTACTGGTAAACATGGTGAATGAAAAGATTGAAAACTTGCAAAGGACCCAGTGTGAGCATGATAGGGAGCGAGAGGAGGCAAACCAAAGGTTAATACAGGAATCTCATGAGCATGAGGAAGATACTCAAAGATTAATACCGAAATTGAAAGAGCAGGTTGGCAACAGTCAAAGAGAAATAAAGGAATTGTGTGAGCAGGCTGAGAACAATCAAAGAGAAAGACAGGAATTGCATGAGCAGGCTGAGAACTGTCAAAGAGAACTACAGGAATTGCATGAACGTGAGGAAGCTAATCAAAGAGTAATACAGGAATTGAGAGAGCAGGATGATAATACACAAAGATCAATACAGAAATTCATGGAATCCATAAACAGACAGATGATAAGATTCAGGGAGACCACAAAGGGAATGCTGAATGGATCCTGACAGAAGGAATGAGAGTCCAAGGAAACCATAACCAATCAAGTAAGTGATTTGAGAATAAACACTGAACACTCAACTATGGAAGTAAAGAAGATCATACAAGTTCTACAACAAAGCTCCAACAAAGAATTTGAAGACATCAAAGCCGACCAATTAGAAAGAAAATAAATAAAAAACAAAGTAGAAAGTGTTGACAGTAGGTTGGACCATGTAGAAGATCGAATCTTGGGGATTGAAGACAGTCTACATATTATAAAGAAAGAACATACAAGACAAGAACATCCAAGACAAATCAAATACATATGATAGATCTATTCAAAATTTGGAAGACACCATCAGAAGGTCTAACCTGAGGATAATGGGTGTAAAGGAGCACCTAGAGCCAAAAGTTAATGGTCTAGGAAATTTATTTAACAGGATGCTAACAGAGAACTTTGCAAACATTCAAAAAGATAGGCCTATTCAGGTACAAGAAGTGTTTAGAACCCCAAATAGACCAGACCAGAACAAGACATCCCACCATCACATAATAATCTGCACAGGATCAATTCAGACCAAGGAAAAGATCCTTAAAACTGTCAAGGAGAGTTCAACCACTTTGGAAAGCAGTATGGAGGTTCCTCAAAAGACTTCACATAGTACTCCCCTATGACCCAGCAATCCCACTTTTGGGCCTTTACCTGAATGATCGCAAACAAGACCATCCTAAAGCTACCAGAAGATCTATGTTTATTGCAGCATTATTTTCCATAGCTAAGATATGGAACCAATCCTGATGCCCCTCGTAGATGAATGGATCAAGAAAATGTGGTATATATACACAATGGAATTCTATGCCTCCATCAGAAAGAATGGCATTGCCCCATTTGTTAGGAAATGGAGAGACTTGGAATAAATTATATTAAGCGAAGTAAGCCAGGCCCAAATTAACATAGGTCCATGGTTTCCCTTATTTGCAATAAGTAGTTTATGTCTGAGACAAGCAGAAATGGTCAGATAAGTTAATGTTAGGTGAAATGAACCCCAAAATAAGGATTCAATTATTTTTTTCTTTCTTGCTATGGTTCTAATATATTTATAAGATTATTTCCTTGTTGCTTTGTATGTCCCTCCCCCATGGTATAATCCCTTTATTATATGGTATAATTCACTTTATTTGATGTTGGTATAATTTGTGGAGGGGAAGAGAAAAAACATATTGTTTAAATAGGGATACAGGTGTACCCATTGCAACAATGAGATATACCAGATATTATGTCAAAAAACGAACTTTACAACTTGGGTGTGTGGGGGTGGCGGGGATGGGGGGGTGGGAGTCGGGGAAGGCAGGGAGATGGGAAGGGATGGTAAGGGGAAACAAAGTAGGTGGCAACAATGCTCGGTAAGAAATGTAATCATTACCTTGCTTGTGTAATTGTAACCCCTCTGTACAGTATTTTCAAAAAGAAAGAAATATACTGATTACCTTGCTCATGTAAATGTAACCACTCTGCATTGTATTTTCACAATAAAAAGTTATTAAAAAGAAAAACATCAATGTTGTTCTTGTATGCCAATAATGAGAAGAGCGTTGCTGATATCAGGGAAGCAACTCCGTTTGTAATAGCTCCAGTAGAAATAAAATACCTGGGAGTTAACTAAAGAACTGAAGGACATCTTTGATGAAAACTTTAAAATTCTGAAAAAAGGAAATTAAAGCAGAATTAAGGAAGTGGAAAAACCTCCTGTGTGCCTGGATTGGGAGGATTAACATCGTCAATATGGCAATACTTCCAAAGGTTATCTACAAATTCAATGTGATACCTATTAATATCCCAAACTTATTCTTCAAGGAAACATGTGAGTCAACCCAAAAATTTATATGGAACAATAAAAGACCCTAAATAGGAGAAACAAACCTTAGCAGAAAAAAACATTGCTGGAGAAATATTAATACTAAATTTCAAACTCTACTACAAAACCATAGTAAGGAAAACAGCTTGGCAAGGGCACAAGAACATATCTGTGTACCAATAGAATAGAACTGAAGACCCAGAAATGAACCCACAGACCTACAGCCACCTAATCTGCAATAAGGGAGCTAAAAAAAAATAGAATGGAAGAAAGAAAATCTCTTCAGTAAATGGTGCTGGCAATATTGGCTAAGCATCTGTAGAAACCTAAGCCTAGATCCTTATATATCAACCTGCACCAGAATCAACACCAAATGGATCAAAGCCCTCAAGGCCAAAGCAAACACCCTGAAAACATTACAGGAAGGAAAAGTAGAAATTCTAGGGCTCCTTGGCACAGGCTGAAATTTTGTTAACAAAACTCAGAAACACAACAAATCAAAGAAAAGTTGGACAAATGGGATTGCATGAAACTGCAGAGCTTCATGGCAAAGGAAATAGCAAGCAAGATCAATAGGAAGCCCACAGATTGGAAGAAGATCTTCACGAGTCATACAACGGACAAGTATCTCTTATCTAAAATATACTTAGACCTCAAAAAATTAAATCCCCCAACAACAAATCCTCAAAGAAACAACCACCTGACTAATAAGTTGGCTAAAGACTTAAAGAGAGACTTCTCTGAAGAGGAAATAGGGATGGAAAGTAGACACATGAAGAAATGCTCAACTTCTGTAGCCATAAAAGAAATGCAAATCATAACAAAATTGAGATTCCACCTCATCCCAGTTAGAATAGCTTAAATCAAGAACTCTAACAACAACAGATGTTGGAGGGGATTTGGCCAGAAGGGAACTCTAATGCATTGTTGGTGGGAATGTAAACTTCTTCAACCACTTTTGAAAGCAGTATGGAAGTTGCTCAAAAGACTCCACATAGAGACTCCCCTATGACCCAGCAATCCCATTTTCAGGCATTTACCAAAACGATCACAAACAAGGCCATACTGAAGTTACCAGTACAACTATGTTTATTGTAGCATTATTCACCATAGCTAAGATATGGAGCCAACCCAGATGCCCCTCAGTAGATGAATGGATCTAGATATATATATGCATGCACACACACAATGGAATTCTATGCCTCCATCAGAAAGAATGACATTGCCCCATTTGTTAGGAAATGGAAAGACTTGGGAAAAAAATATATATTATTTTATTTTTAGTTTTTTTTTTATTGTGAACATACTGCACACAGGGGTTACAATTGCATGGGCAAGATAATGAGTACATTTCTTATCAAGCATTCATAGGTCCCATGGTTTCCCTTATTGCAATAACTAGTATATTCCTAGGACAAGCAGAAGGGGTGAAAAGCTATGTACAAATGACCGTATAACCTGATGGTAAGGGAAATGAACCCAAGATAGAGACACAAATATTTTTATCTTTGTTGCTGTTCTTTTTAATGTACTATGTGATTTTTTGTTTCTTTTTCTCTTCTTCCTCCATAGTACAACCCCTGTTTTCACTGTATTTGATTCCAGTGTCCTCCATCTTGTATATACATTTTTCTAATTTGGGGAGAGGAAGGGAAATAACAAAATGATGGAATAAGGATACAGGTGACCCATTGTAACAATGAGATGTATAAGACAGTATGTTGAAAGTGAACTTTAAAACTTTGTGGGTGGAGGGTGTAAGGAAATGGAGGAGTTGGGGAGGTGCTGAGGAAAGGGATGGTAGGGGAAAAATAAAAGAGGGTATAGCAATGCTTGATAGGAAATAGATTCATTACCTTGCTCATGTAACTGTAATCCCTCTGTACAGTATCTTTACAATAAAAATATATATTAAGAAAAAAGTATTGAGTAAAACTGGCAAAATTTAGGGATATTTAAAACCTTAATTATTTTTATGTTCAACTGTTAAATATGCCAACTTGAACTTATTATAAAAAATTAAATTTAAGAACATAGCCAATAGAACAATAAGCCAGCAAAAGATGAACAGATGTAAGGTTTGGTGGGGTCTTTTGTAACCCAGAAGATGGATTGAAGCACAAAAGAGTTTTTTCAATAACATAAAAATTAAAGGATTTATTTCCTCTTTGGGTTTCAAAGTTTCTTGGGACTTGGGATTCCTTTATCTCCTCAATCTTTTTCTTTTATAAATCATGTGTCTATAGCATAGTATTTTAGAAGCAGGTAGTTTATTTTCTTATTTCACAGAAGCATAGAAAAAATTGTGCTCTAGGATGAATGATACTAAGCTTAATCCATACAAAATTTAGAAGTAATGTGATTTGGATGTTTTACATTCTTTTTTAGATAAAATTTTAGAATTAGAATTAATGTTCGGATGGATTGGCAAATATATACATTATTGGAATACAGGGAATGTATTCTGCATATGGAACAAATGAGAATTTTGGAAGATAGAGGGCAACATGTACTAGGATGAATAGTGTTCAACTCAAATGTATGTTGACCCAGAAATAGAAACTTTGCAGACATAATCAAGATGAGACAAATCTAGGAATAGAATAGGTACTAAATCCAAAGATTAATGTCCTTATTAGATTTGGATAAATAAGAAAATACACTCAGTGAAGAAGCTCATGTGAATATAGAGACCGGGATGTGAATGATACAGCCAGTATGAGAGGAAAGAAGACTATCCAGAACCAACAGAATAAAGGGGAATACATGCATTATTCTAAAACCTTTGGTAAGGTAGTGTGCCTGTGCCAAAAACTTGATTTCAAAGTTTTAGTTACTTCTACACTGAAAAAAATATGATTTCTGTTTTTCTAAGCCACCATTTTGTGGTACTTGATTGTAACAACCTTAGGACACATACAAAACCGAAAAGTAAAAACAGGAAGACAATGAAGGACAAGATTTTACATAGAGGAGAGGATAAAAGATAAGAAGAAAATCTGAAAATGCTTCACATTAATAATTTTACTCAAGTAATATTTTATTTGCCTTATGAGAAGTCCATGACATGCTTATCTCCAATTCACCATCAAAAAGCTCAAAGCGAAGCTGTAGCTCAAGTGGTAGAGTACTATTCTTAAGTGATAGAGCTAAGGGACAGAAGCCAAGCCAAGCTCAACCCCCACTACTGGCATAAAAATGCTATTTCAACAATAAACTTACTAAAGGCGTTTATACATGAGGATGTAACCTTAAGGAAATACACATGCAAGGTTCTCAATGTTTGCACCTTAAACAGAGAGAATAGAGAATAATGTAAAATATAATGTGAGTTGTTGAAGTAGGTTAAGGCCTTAAGCCTGAAGCCTGACAGAAGTAATGTCATTTTGTTCCCCCAAGGAAAATGGCTCCTGATCCCAGAACTGTTTATTCAAGCAGGTTCTGCAAACCCCCAAAATTGTTCCAGCTGCCCACATTTCTAGGAAGTAAGGCTAAATTTACTGATAATGCTGATTGTTGCTTTTGTATATTCTTTGCAAGACAAAAACAAAATTGGAGCTGTCTAATTCTTAGCTTTCTTGTTGCTACATGATTTGGGAAGCTTATAACCCCCGTGCAGCAACTGGCTTGTGGAAGCGACAATAAAGACTCGTACGATTTGGCTTATCAATTGTGGTGTCCTTTCTTTTCCTACTGATTGGGATACAACATTTTTGGAGGCCCCAGTGAGATTTTACTTACTAGCATTTGGGAGACCCTTCTTAGGTCAGATGCCCGAGAATGGCTGCTTGCCTCTCCTTCCCAGTTGTCAACCTCCATGGAGCCTCTAGAGGAGGCAACCCCTGCGACATTCCAGGGCCCCAAAATACTCTAAGGAAGATTTTGACACTTGGCCAGGAGGCATCACTCCCTCTGCACATTTCAAGAGTGTGTCTACCTTTGTGGAGGTGAGTCATACACTTAATTTGTTTAGGTACCTATGTGTAAGGTGGCCTGTGGAGGAACCAGATGCACCTGAACTCCCTGCCACCTGCTCCCCTAAGATATTAGTTGGAGCCTTTGGCAGTCTCTAGTGTGGGATACATTTGAATTTTATGGGCTATTTTTGTTTGTCCTGTTGCTTTGAGTTGTTTGTCTCTACTCTCCTTCATAATATCGATTTTGTTTTCTTTCTTCTTCTTTTCCCAAATTTTTTTTGTGTTTTGATAGTGGTCTCATATTGTCTAGTCTTGTCTCTCAGGACAGTAAAGAATTCTGTTTAGAGCTGAAATGTGGGGCCCACTCATGGTGAGAGAGGCCCTAATTCAGCCTTCTACTTTTGTGTTCCTGTCTTGTCTCCTACTACTTTTTGTGTCTGTGTTCTTTATTTGGATATCTCTGGGGGGAGTCAAAGTTCTTGCAGCCTGTTCAGCAACATAGTTGTAAGTTCGAAGCAGGGCCTGGGTGGCCTCAGTCCTAGTTATGACCCTTTGTTAGCTTTTTCAACTTAAAATTGTAAAGTGCTCTTGTCTAAAATTGGGTAAAAGACAGAGTCAGCCTCTGGAAAATGGGGATGGAGGATGCTAATGTGCTTTGTTAAAAATTTTGTCTTAAATCTTGGTCATCTGTAAGAGTAAAATTGGAAAAAGTATCTCTTACCACTGGAATTCCAGAAATGTATGACCAATATTTATTTTTGTTGCTTTAAGATCTTTATGCATATGTGTGTTTGTGTAAGTATGTAAATATGATTAAAATAAAAGCTGTTTGCACTGTAAGAATTAGTTAGCCTAACAAAAATGTAAATCTTTTGAGGACTTAGGATTTATTTTACTCCACTGTTGTAATTTGGGGCTAAGTATCAGATATTGGAGTATAAAAGTTTGTTTATTACTATTAAAGATATTGCTTTTTTCTGTCTGCAACTGTGTTGATTTTATCTGTTAAAAATAAAGAGAAAAGTCTAAATAAATTTAAAATGGCCTTTCTTTGAAGGGTAGAGGTTGATCTGGCAAATGTGCAGCTCACCCAATCCTAAGAATGGTTGATGAGATGATCTGGCACAAAGACAATTCACATAACCCTAAGGAATTGAATGGTTGGTTCCCATTTTATAAGATTGGTGGGTGGCCATCTTCACTTGTTTCTTACTTTTCCTTACAGATGTAAACTAAAAACCTGATAGTAATATGGGTAATGTAATTAGTATTTCAAAAACTGCACCTAGAGTTGCATAAAAATTGAAAAAGCTTGAAAAAATGGTTAGTCTGTATAATAATCTGGTTTTAATGTTATTTTGCAATTAGATACATTTTGGAAAAAGTAAAACGATGCTCTAAGATTTCTTAATTCTTGGTAAAGTGTCAATATATATTGCCAACCTACATATAATTCTTACATTTAAAAAAACTGTCATTTGAGCTAAAAGGTTTTCTAAGAGTTAATTTCAATTTTTTTAAAAAAATGGCAACTCTTTTAAAATCAGGATATGAAAAATAAATGGCTATAACCTGTATTAAAGTTTTTAAAGGGTCATTTAAATACAAGTTAAAGTGGCTATAAAAGGAGATAAAAATGGTTTCCTATGGATAAGAAAGAATTTGGAAAGGAAAACTTGTCTTAAATGTTTGTTCCAAAATGGAAAAAGGGAAAAATGAGGACAAAACCAAAAGGTTCTAGAGGGTAATACATGGTATGAGTATGCCTTAACTTTTTATAAGATAGAGCTTATTAGCTTTTTATTATATTAGCAGTGTTGGATACAATTAGGTTGGTTTGTGATTTAAATAGGGTCAAGAATAATACATTGGTGTAAAATCACCACGTTATATTTTATGTAGATTTATTAAAATAATTGTGTATATATGTTTGTTAAGTTTTTAATGATATAAACCTAAACGGTAACTAAACTTTCATATAGGTACCTTTTAACTAAAATGGTATTAGTATGTGTTTTATTAGAGATGTGAGCTGCCTTGGATTCAGAGCCTTTTTCCCTGCATTTTTTATTGTAATCACAATTAACAATGGGTTCAATTAATATTCTATATTCAGTCAAAAGTTAAAAAAATTATTGCTTAATTGCTGTTTAAATTTTGCCTTTACAAATTTGCTGTAGCAATTACAGGAGGTACCACAGATGACTACAGATGACTCTTAAAAGTTTTTCAGATGTAATTTTGGCTCTTGGTTAATTTCAGTTAGGCCATGTTTAAAAGACTATATATGTCTATTGATCACCTTCTTGCTTCAATTGCAGAAAATGGGTTTTGGGTAATGACTCATTTGATTTGAGCCCTGCAGTTCAAAGTCAGCCCAAGCAAAAAGCACCCTGTGAGACTTTTATCTCTGATTAATCAGCAGAATACTGTGGCTCAAAGTGGCAGAGTGCTAGTGTGGAGCTGGAGAACTAAGGGACAGAGCCCAGGCCCTGAGTTTGGAGAAATGCCAATACGGGAATTATTCCAGTGTGAAAAATACATTCCTGGAATAAAGCAATGGAGCATCTAAAGCCATTTAAAAAACATAGGCTCAAGAGATGGTATCAGATCCTAGAGTCATTTGTGCTTGGCCCTCCAAAATTAATCAGAGCTGGGAGGTCATAATAACATAGTTTATGAGCATGCCTATTTAATGATGTCTGCCTACTTTGTAATTGGGCAAGAATTTACACCCTTGCCTATCAGTCATTTGTTATAGTAGGTAGTAAAAAGCTAAGGTTGACAAATGGGGGGTAGCTTAAATTATCAAAAATCCCAGCAGTATATGCTCAAAGCCCTAACTTGCAATGAGTTTGGGGCTGGTACTAGCCCAAATTCATATTTGTTTTTTTTTAGGAAAAGAGGTTTGTACCCAATAGGGAATGGACCTGAGGTCATGTCCCTATTGAGAGCTGTCAAAAAGCCAGCACATGCAACTTAGTCATTGTTAGGGTCACCAGAAATCAGGTTCTCCAAGCAGTCAGGAAAATGCTTTTGCAATCAAAAGTGCTAAACTGGCAACCCAATAGCCCAAGAAAAGGTCTGGGCAGTTATTAAAAGTTAAATGTTACATATAATTTCTAGTTTGGAGTTAAAATATTGCTGCAAATAACATCTGATCCTGGAAACCCCTTGGAATATATGCTAAAGTTTTGGGTCTCTGTGGTTAGGTATGGCCAGCACCCCTACACAGATTGAAGAAGTTATAGAAGATGGATCTTCACCCATCAACCACCCTTAATATCAAAGTCATTTTTGAGGAAATGGAGTAGAATAGGTAAAAAATGGCATGAAAAAAACAGTGGTATGGTTATAGGCCCAAGCCTTCTATGTATGCCAAGGAAATCCTAGCCTTATTTTAAAAATCTGGTTAATAAAAGTTGTCACCCTGGTAAATTACCCAGGGGTCATTGCCTAAAGCTGTCCAATCAAGTGGGGCAAATATAAGTGGTCGTTCCATACCCAAGTTTGCCCACTAATCCCACCTATACAGATTGAGAACTGGACCTGGCTACACAGAAACAGGCCATTAAAGAAATAGGTGGATGGTGGCTTCTGCCAGATGAGAGGCCAATGGTACCTGAGACTGTGTGAAGGACCATAATAGATCAGCTATACCAGACTGCTCATTTGGGTCAGACAAAGTTAATTGAACTTCTAAGAATATCATACCTAAATAGCCATGTAAACAGTTTAGTGACCAGATGTGGGACTTGCACACAGGCTAACACAAAACAAAGTGTGAAGACTCCATGGGAATCAGAGCTAGGGGAACCTCCCTAGGGGAAGATTGAGAAATAGATTTCACAGAAATTATACCTGCTGTAGATGGGCAGGAGTACCTTCTATTCCACAAAGATACCTTTTCTGGGTGGGTAGAGGCTTACCCTACTAGAACAGAGACATACACCATAGTTGTATAAAAGTTGCTACAGGAGATAATACCCTGATTTCGCTTATCCACCTCTCTGGGATCTGATAAGGGTTCTTCAATTATAGTAAAAATTTCCAAGGGTATTTCTAGAGTTCTAACATAAATTAGAAATGACATTGTGCTTAAAGGCCCCAAAGTTCCAGCTTACTAGAAAGAGTAAATAGGACTCTAAAGAAAACCTTGACAAAATGTATTTTTAAAAACAGTGAAAACTGAACCATTCTGCTCCCCCTTGCTCTCTTGAGGACAAGGTATGTCCATACAAGGAAGAGTTTTCCCCTTTTGAAATCATGTATGGTAGACTACCTCCTACCCTCCCTAAACTTTAGGAGGAATAGAAAGTTGAAATTTATAAGCATTCTTTGCTCAAGTACCTACAGGATTTGCACTCTACCCTGCAGGGTATCCTCAAGCAGTCTCATGATGCCCTGCCACGTCCCTCCTCTGATTCAGTATATTCCAGCCTGGAGATATAGTTGGGGGGGGGTCAAGAAACTCAGTGCCCAGGGACTCTAGCCTTGATGTGACCAAATACTGTCATCTTGACCACAATTAATGCAGTAAAGATCAACAGCATTCCAACCTTGATGCATCATTTCCAGCTTAAGAAGGAGAGAATGGAGCCAGGCTCCAGTGACTCATGCCTGTAATCCTAAAAAGCTACTCAGTAGGCTGAGATCTGAGGATCGAGGTTCAAAGCCAGCCCAGGCAAGAAACTCCGTGAAACTCCTATCTCCATTAAACCACCAGAAAACTGGAAGTGGTTCTGTGGCTCAAGTGGAAGAGTGCTAGCCTTGAGCTGAAGAGCTGAGGGACAGTGCTCAGGCCCTGAATTCAAGCCCCATGACTGACAAAGAAAGAAAAAAAAAGAAAAAAAAAGAGAGAATGGAATGGAAAGTTCAGGGCTCCTTGGACCCCTTAAAGACAAAATTTTTGAACATGCCTTAATTTTTGTCTTTGGGACTGCACTACAATTTGGAAACCTGCAGTAATATGAAAACTCAGAAATGGCATTTCTGGGGAAGTCCTTAAAACTCAAACCCAGGGTGCAGAAGTGACCCTAGCCAGGTGTTGGTGGCTCACGCCTGTAATGTTAGCTACTCAGAAAGCTGAGATCTGAGAATTGCAGTTGAAAGCCATCTCAGGCAGGAAAAGTCCATGAGATTCTTATCTCCAATAAACCACCAGAAAAACTGAAAGTGGCGTTGTAGCTCAAGTGGTAGAGCACTCGGCTTGAGCTGAAAAGCTGAGGGACAGTGGCAGGCCCAGGGTTCAAGTCACATGCCTGACAAAAAAAAGAGAAAAGAAAAAGAAAAAGTGATCCTAAGTATAGATTTATGCTACCTTTTCTGTGTAGATACCATCATCACAGGTCCTTGAAAGACTGGGAAGGGGGTCAGTTCAAGGGAGGGTATGTGTATGTGGCTATTAGAACTTATGGATATAAAAAATTACAACATAAAAAGGGATTACACATTATAAAAAATATATATGTCAAGGTACAAGAAAAGTTAGCCACACATGTTTCAGCTCAGATAAATTTTTCTGCCCATGCTGGTGATATAAAACTATCTCCACCATTGAGGGGAGCCACAAGGATGGAGACATCAATCTAAGTTTTAGACAGATCTCACTCCCTCTTCCAATAAGGTGGGTGCTTGCAACCCAGTAGAGTTTAGACCCAAGGTGGGATATAGCAGCAGCAACTGGGACTTGTTTACTGTCGCCTAATTACCTCCTCCAACACTTCCCCTATGCTTCAGTTTGCAATAATACAATTGCGGTAAATGATAGTATTAAAGTATTCTATCAAAAACCTAATATCTCTATTATGCATTCTAGTGTATACTCTTATCCAAGTGTACTTATATGATAGGGATGAGGAAAGAATCATCTACTCTCCACCTTCCTTATCACAGTAAAAAAAAAAAGTCCCCTATGCTATTTCCAACATGGCTGATTCCACATAACTCAAGTGCCCCAGGCTTCTCCATACATTTTCCACATGACCCCTCCTCACATTATGTCACCCTACACCACTCTCACTACTTCCACCACACTCTCCATGACACCCAATGTGACCCCTGCACAATTGCCACACCCTCCGTGCCATTTCCCATCCAACACGACCCCAATCAGTTCAACTACCTCTGACGTGAGCCCACATGATCCTAAATGTACTCTATGCTACTTCCAACGCAATCAAGTTAAGTACAGGACACCAGATGCTGTGAGCACACTACTTTCTAGATGACCCCACGAAACCCCACATTGTACCCACACTACTCAGGATGTCTCTCTCATACACACACACACACACAATAACTCCCATACCATCCTTACACTGTAACCATGCCACCTAACATGACCCTTTATCTCTCTAATGTCACCCCACATGACCCTACATTGCCTGCACTCCACCCTATACTGCTTCCATTATGATGCAAACACTATGCAACCATTCACCACTACTGGCAAACCGAAGCCTGCCTTCAAATCTCCATTTCTGGGCTAACCACTGTCAGAGCTTCCAGAAAGGTATTGAACAGGACCTAAATGTCAGTCTCAGGGACCCCAGACCAGGGCAAGATACCACAAGAAGAAAGTTCTGGTGATTCTAGTAGCAGTAGCTCTCCACAGAACCAGAGCTTTCTTGGCCCATCTACCTCCAGACGATAGAGTCACGAGTTTAGAAGAGCAACCTGAAAGTAATGCAGAGCCACAGATATCATCTGGCACCATTGATTCTTCTAAGAATTTGACAACAGCTGTGATCATGAACCCTCTGTCTGCTGAGCCTGCTTCTCAAGTACCAGGTTCTACTTCAAAGACTAGAACTGTTACTGTGAAGCCCTTAAGAGCTCATGGAATTGTCTCTCAATCCTCCAGCACTGTGCTCTGCAGGCCTGGTGGAGGATGATCTGTTCCACTGGCAAGCTACCATCATTGGCCCTCAAGGTACCCCATAGGAAGGAGGAGTCTTCTTCCTCTCAATCGAGTTACCACCTGATTGCCCATTCAAGCCACCCAAGGTCACATTCACCATAAAAATTTGCCATCCAAACATCATCAAAGACAGGAACATTTGTCTAGATATCCTGGGTTCCAAGTGGTCACATGTGCTACCTCCAAGGTATTGCTGTCCATCTGTTCCTTACTGTGTGACTGCAACCTGGAAAATACTAGTGTTCCTGAAGTTGTGAAAGTCTTCCATAGTAACAAGAGAAAGTATGACACAGCAGCTCAAGAATGGACAGAAATTTGCTATGTAATAATAAACTAGAATAACTTTGTTATAATAGCCTAAATAATAACCTACAGTTGACAGATGTTTAGTTCTTTTTAAAATAAATATAGTACTTGAAATAATTGTCTTTTTTTAAGTAATGCCTTCCCGATCCTCTGGACCTACCTCACCCTTTCATATAGAGACTAATGTGGAGGGATGTGTGGGAGGAGATGCGTGGGGCGGGGGAGGAATAGGGAATGGGGTGGAAGGGAGGAAATTGTGGAGAACACAGGTTCTCTGGTGGAAAGGGGGGAGGGTTTGGTGAAAATTTGCAAGCATTTGGTGTGGAAAAGAGTATAACATATACACGTTTTTATTTATTGTTTACCGAAACTTACTGATTTAGAATTGGAAACGAAGCAAAAGGGTTGTGGCTTTAAAAGGAGGAAAACAGTTGTGCTTACCAGTGGGGAGGGCCGGGTGATTATTTTGAAAAAGCCTCACTAAATGAGCTAGGTTGGCTTCTAAGAAGAGATTCTCCTGCCTATGCCATCCAAGGGTTCAGATAACATACCTGTAATACCATACTCTGCCTACAAAATGATTTTTTTTTTCTTTTTCCTTTTTTGCCTGTACTGGAGCTTGAACTTAGTGCCTCATGGCTCTTGTGTGGCTTTTTCATGCAAGCCCAGCTCTCTAGTACTTGAGCCCCATCTTTATTTCTGGCTTTTGGGTGGTTAACAGGAGACAAGTCTCACAAACTTTCCTCCACAGGCTCCCTTGGAGCTATACTATCAGATATCAGCCACCTAAAAAGTGAAGATTAAGGTGTGAGCCGCCAATGCTCAGCCAGAATTTTTTGATGTGGAGTTTTCTGGACCTGACAACACTTAAGGAAACATAAGGCAAGAGTACAAAGATAGACATGGAGTTTATTTATTAGAGACTGTAATGTTTGTAAAATACTTTTTTGTATGTAGGCTGGTCTTGAGGCTTGACCTCAAGGCCTGGCCACTGCTATGGTAGGGAAAGATTTGGGCATGACTATAAGGAGTAGCATGAGAAAAGTCTTAACAGCAATGGAATATTTCTGTAACCATTTTTTTTGTTTTGTTTGTGCTGGTAGTGAGGCTTGAACTCAGGGCTTGGGCACAGTCCCTTAGATGTTTTTGCTCAAGGCTGGTACTCTATCACTTGAGCTGCAGCTTCACTTCAGCTTTTTTGATGATTAACTGGAAATAAGACTCTCATGGACTTTCATGCCAAAACTGACTTCTAACAACAATCTGCAGAGCTAGCGCTCTACCACTTGAGCCACAGCTCCACTTCCAAATTTTTCTACTTATGTGGTGCTGAGGAATTGAACCCAGGGCCTCAGGGATGGAAGGCAAGCACTCTACCACTGAGCCACCTTCCCAGACTAGATGTATAGTTTTGACGTGTCAGAATCGCCTCCTCCATGACTCTCCCTCTTCCCTGTCCCTTTTCTTTGTCCCACACAAGTCTTTATTTTATACATATACATAAAATATTTTGGTTGTATTAATCTTCTTTCTCATTCCAAGTAGTACCCAAACACTCCAAAGAGGACATGTTTCCAATCGATAGTCATTTTTGTTAATGTTATTTATTCAAAGGTGCTCTTATTTACACATGAAAGAACAAGTTCAACTTTCATCCTTCTAAATCTGTCTTACATCACTTATGATGGTTTTGAGATCTGTGCATTTCCCTAAACACTACATAATTGTATTCTTTATGGCTTAATAATACTCCACTGTGTGTATGTGTGCACACGTGTGTGTTATCTCACATTTTCTTGATCCATTCATCAGTTGTAGGGCTTATAACCTGCCTTGTATTTCTTCAGATAAATATCTAAATTATATATATACATATAAAATATGTGACATATAATATATAATACATAACAATACATTTTGTCATATATATGCATAATATATGAAATTATATATTACATGTAATACACATATAATTTATATCATATAATTATGTAATTATGTTATGTATTACATATAATTATTATAAAAAGTGACAGAGGGAGTTGTACTCAAGTTTGCAAACCCAGTCAAAAGTTTTATTCCATGAATCAGATAGGTTGTGTCCCCTTATAATGGTGCTAATTTCAGCAAATCACATAATAGCATGGTGGCAAAGATTAACACCGTTGTACATAGCTAATATATCAATTCTGAGAGAACATCGTATAACACACACACACACATGTATTATTATATAAAATCAAGAGTCAAATCTTAGAGATTCTGGATTTGATAAAGAAATTATTCTAACAGCTTGATTGATTGGCTAAAATATGGACAAAATAAGTGGCTCACAGGAAATTACCATGAAATGTATACTTGTTTTGTTTTGGTATAGAGGAAAAAGTATCAAGTCTTCTGACAGGTCATGCTCTTCACATACTTACATTCCTCCTTGATATACAACTTGATCCCTTTATCAAAAGCCTTGAGAGGAGATTTTCTTATCAGAGATCAGAGGTAATCTTGAAGATGTTAGCCCCAAAAGTTGACTGCCTATTTTTGTGTATGTGTTTGCTGGAACTGGGCATTGTCCCTGAGCTTTTGTGATCAAGGTTAGCACTCTACAACTTGAGCCACAACGCCACTTTCAGCTTTTTGGTGGAAAATTGGAAGTACAAGTCTCATGGACTTTCCTTCCTGGGCTGGTTTCAAACCATGATCCTCAGATCTCAGCCTCCTGAGTAGCTAGGAGTACAGACATGTGCATGGGCACCCAGCTCTTCTTGAGGGATTCCACCAACACTGAGAAACACCCCAAAACTGCACTGACCCACTCATATTCAGCATTGATCCACTTTACATTGTACTACTTTGAGAAAAATGAAATACAAATCTAATTTCTTTGGTTTTATAGTCTTTCCTAATACATTGGCTATAATTTATTAAGTCAAAATTCACTCTTGATTTGGAAGCTTTCTCTCTCTTGCTTGCTTGCTCACTCATTCACTCTTGCTGTCTCTCTCACTCTTGCTCTCTCTCTTTCACTCCCCCCAACCTCTTTGCATACTCAGCTGACCTGCAAATAGGCAACTTAAAAAGCCAAACTAATATTTGACATTGAGAATTATGCATAATACAATTCTGTAAATGCTAGTAGTCTAAAATAATAGAGTGCTTTGGGGAGCAGGGAGTAGAGTTCATAAAATATCCTTTGGTGGTAGTAGTAAAGAATTTTCAAGGGTGTAAGTGTCCTACAAGGCTTCCCATCCAAGGATGGTAAAAGTGCTAGCAGAAATCATACAGTTCTCTAGCTACGCTAATGATTAGGGAGGTATGCTAACAGAAGTCACAGGTTGTTCTTGAAGAAATATTCAAAAATTGTGTATATAATCTTTTCAGATCTCAGGGGAATCTTAATTTTTCTCTATAGTCCTTGGTTTCCCCTCTAAATTTTTGTCATGGATCATGAGTTTTTGAAAAAAGCTGTGGAAACAGTTTTCTAGCCACTGATATTAGTTCTCCAATAGCAGAGATCATTGCCAATACTCTATGAAGCAAATTGTGTGTATGTATATAAATATATATATGTGCATGTGTATAAGAAATTATTTCAAAGTATATATATATATATATATATATATGTTGACATATATAACTCTGAGTTTATTTGGGCCTAACATTTAGAAGAGATTTAACTAAAATACTGTTTAATTAGATTACCTCTGAAGGTAATCTTGCTAAATTTAATGCAAGAGAGTAGGTTTGTTTGGAACATACTCCTAATGGACCACTTTTTCAGATTACTATTAGGAGCTGTTAACAGAATAATTGAGTGTTCCAACAATAACAGTAACAATAGTTGCAACCTTCTGGACACACTTCCCCTTTGGAAGCTAGGACTCCCCTAGAACTTATCTGCTCAAAGAAACTTCCTGGAATTCTAAGTTTGAAAAGAATATCCCATCTGGTTGATTGTTCCACTAAACTTTTCAGTGGTTCTATGTCCCAGAAAATGTGTGAGCAAATTTTAATTGACAAGACTCATTGACATACAAGTGTTCTTTTCCATATCTGTGAGCCTAATGCTAACTTAACTGGATTACTTGTTTCTGGCTCACTTTCACTTTTTAGAATTAAACAAAACTTAGAGTTGTGCTGAGTGTCCTAATTTCTCTTGTGAATGTAAGTCTCTCATGAGAAGATTATAGTTCAATAAAAGAAGAAAAATATAATTCTTGATTTTCCATATATAGGTGCACAGGTGACAATAATCTCTGTAATCCTTGGCGCTATGATAATATAAAACAGAAATAAATGCAAAATTTCTCTCTTTATTTTGTCTGTTGTGGGGCTTGATCTCTGGGCCCGGGTACTGTCCCTCAGCTCTTCAGCTCAAGGTGAGCATTGTACCATTTAAGCCACAGTGCCACTTCCAGTTTTCTGAAAGTTTATTGGAGATAAGTATCTCACAGACTTTCTTGCTGGGGCTGGCTTTGAACCACAATCCGATCCTCAGATCTCAGCCTCTTGAGTAGCTGGGATTACAGGAGTGAGCCGCTGAAGCCTGGCTAGATCAAAGCCTGCTATCAACAAGACATTTGTCCAAAGCAACTCTGGGTGCCTTCTTCCACTTCTTTACAAATCTCTACTTTTATGCAATGAATTATAAGGTTTACTACCTATACTGATGCATTATCTATGCACACTTTTGTTCATCTTTGGTTCCAATCTCTTGTGTGAATAGTCACAGTTAGAGCCATTATAAAAGGACCTGTGGGAAAATGTAAACCTGTCTGAATCATGGTTGTCGTATTTGACAAGACAATTTGAAATATTTAGAATGATATAAAATCTTCTCCTGTAAGAATGTCATTCAATAATATTCACTTCTATTCCTAATAGCCCTTTTTTTAAATCTATGTGGATGCTCATCATATAGGACCTTATGCTGAAAAAGTGAAACATAATCACAAAGCACATTGCATTTGTCAGTAAAATATATTGGCCAAATCGGTGTCCATTGGAGAGCAAATAAATATGCAACAACCACATTGTAGATCCCCAAGAGTTTGACCATGGAAATTCTGACACCAGGTATATTTCTTCATTATGATCATAAGACCAAAAAAAAACAAATTTTCTACACAAGAAGTTTTTATCTTTCTTATCATTGTTTTTGATGTATTTATAATGTAATATGTGATTTTGTGCTTCTTTTGTATATTCTTCCCCAATTTTATAACCCCTATTTTCACTGTATTTGATTCCGGTGTTCTGCATCTTGTATATACATTTTTCTAAATTGGGGAGGGGAAAGAAAATAACAAAATGCTGAAATAAGGATACAAGATGACCCATTGTAACAACGAGATGGATAAGGCTCTATGTTGAAAATGAACTTTACAACTTTGGGGAAGAGAGAAGAATTGGGGAGGTGAGAAGGAAAGGGATGGTAGGGGACAAACAAAGGAGGGGGTAACAATGCTCGATAGGAAATGGACTCATTACCTTGCTCATGTAACTGTAACACCTCTGAACAGTATCTTTACAATAGTGTATGAAAAAAATTAATTTTCTGGCTAGTTTATTTTCTTTATATACTTTTGACACTATGAGCAATTGAAAGACATTTAAGGATTTGCACATCAATCCAACTTGAAAAGAAGAAATAAAAGTATCTATGGAAATACATGATATGTGTAAAGAAGTTTTAACCAAATCTGAAAATATTACTGACCCCAAATTCTAATGAAATAAGAGTCACACAATTCTATGTTACTTCTAAAACAAAATGTTCATAGTTTTTGCCCAATGTTGTTAGATTTTTCCCTTATTTACAATATAACTGATGTGTTGTTCTAATATTGAACCCATTTGCTATAGTAAATAACATTTTTAATTTTCTTTAAAAAAAAGAAATTCTGACCCTCTCCTAAAATACCTACACATATGTCCTACCACTAACTTCATAATTCACTGAACCATCATGAAAGCCTCTACTACTTGCAATATCTTGGACAAGACTCAAGGTATTGTCCAGGGATAGATTACCAACACAACAGGTCAAAATGTTCCTGCCTCAAGGATTAAGTGGGTCTTTTCCACATATTCAGAATGTTTGGCTGGATTCTAGCTGTAGCTGATTTATTCTCTGGTTTTCTCTAGCCATATGCATGCATTCCAATGATTCAGACAACAAAAACCAGTACCCACAAGTATCATATTTGTTTCCTGTTCTGATTCCTTGAACCCATTGATCTGATAACATCCTTGAAGAAGTGGATCCAGTCAAAGAGCATACAATATGCTCTCAAGCCTGATCACCCTTAAACAATTGAACTGAGTATTTTAATGGGAGTTAAAGTATAGGTATAAATGGCTTACGGAACAAGAAAAACAACTGCAGACTACATTACAGTACTCCTGTAATCAGCCTGGTGTTTCAATGGAGCAATTTCTGAAAAGAGTCATTTATACTTTTGACACCTTGGTCTCTGAGTTGGATACTGAAAGAACCTTCCAAAACCATTCATCTCTTTTTGAAGACTTAAATAAATTGGAGATAAACATAGATATTAAATAGTGAGGAGAAAGTTACATAAACACATTATAAAATATTTCTAAAATTCAGGATTTTTCTAACTAAATCTTGAATATTGCATGACTTCCTGGGTAAGTCATATCAAAATGGTTCTTTATAAAAATACTATTGTTACTCTTGTATGGAATCTTCTGAACAAAATATCTAGCTAAATAAAAAGATTATTTATTTTAAAAGTAATTTATTTTAAAAGTATTTTTTATTATCTTTAGGTTGTTGTACACAAGAGTTGCCATTGAACAAAGCAGCTTATGGATACAATGCATCTTGCTCAATGCCAACACTTTCAACATTCTCACCCATCCCTCCCATCCCACACTTTACCTCAATTTTCTTAATTTTTTAGGATATATAAAAAGTTTATTTTAAAATGTAAAATTTGATAGTAAGAGCAAAAAAAACCCTGTCACTTGGGGAAGCACAAAAGAGGTAAGGGGAAAAGAAAAATATTTGTTTTATAACTGCTCCAAAATTTTTCTCTTCTTCAAAAACCAAATGAACAAAATTCTCCCTACATTGCTTCTTCAAATTGCCATTAATGCTTTGGATTCAGACTTTTAAGCCCTGCCTGATAGAACAAACATTACAGATAATTGTCTAGGCTTTTGTGATTTCATGCAAATCTCCTCCACCTGCGTTAATTTGACAAATGCATGATGAGTCCTGCAATCTTTCTTAACTTAAAACTAAAACTAGTTTGACTTCTTGACTAATGTGTATCATTTGAAATGACTGACTCTTGGAAACATTCTGCTTCCATTAGTATCACATGTGTCCACTGATATTATACCTCTTATATATTTACCTTGACGACAATAATAGTACTTCAGCTTTAGGAGACATTAAAATGAGCTTCAACTTGGTCAAATTTTCATTCAGCATAAATCAATGCCTTAGGCTACATGACAATAAAGTCATATAAATATTTAAAGAAAATAAAATCCTGATTGCCTAATATAGAACCCAATGAGCTATAAAACATCAATTCCTGAATTCACAACTTGCCAGGTAGACATGATTGTATTGCTTGGTTGGATCACACCTGGTTGGAGTGTTGATCACAACCTGGTCTGCTCATTCCTCAAACTACTTACCTAGTCATTGTCACATGTTGTCAAATTCTGACATATTCCTCTCAATTCCAGAGCCTATGTTTCTAGTTACAAAGTACCAAAATGATGGACTTAAGGCTTATATTTCTTTTTTCAAAACCTATATGCATTTTCTCAATCCTGACCACAGGCTACTACATTTTAACGATTTTTGTATTGAATTTTTAAATTGTCTTTGGTAATATAAGAAATAATATTTCAATATATGTGTTTAGCAATAACACAATTCAGCTCATTGGAAGAGTCAATAATCAGATTTTTAAGGAATTAATAGAGTTTCTATAGTAAAATTAACTTTCAGAGAACTACCACATCATTGCAGTTCACTCTCCAGTGCAGGGCTTGTAAAGAACAAGTGAACAATGCACATGTAGCTCAGGTTCATTTCACAGTGGGTAGAAGTGTGTCCTAAAACTCAACTTGTAAGTATAGGTCATTATCTCCTGTTCCATAATGTATAATTGAAATGGATATATTGAACAATAGTAAAATCCCCACATTGGATCCTAACCTTCTGAATTGAGAAAAAGCAAGTGAAAGTCACTAGAACTGTATCCTGGAAAATAGTAAAGGGAAATCATTGATGCATTCCTAGAGATATTACAGAGGTAAGTACCATCAAAAACAACTTAAACATTTCAAGAGTGGTTATTCCTACCTACCACATTACCATTCAATTCATTTGTTTGGCCCTGCTTAAAACAGACGGATCTTAGAAAATAACAGTGGATTATCATAAATTTAATCAAGTATTGACTCTAATTATAGCTATAATACCAGATGTAGTTTCATTGCTTGAACAAATTAACACAATGACTGGTAGCTGGTATGCAATTATTGAGCTGGAAAATGCTTTTAACTTCACACTTATTAATAAAAATTACCAGAAAAAAATTGGTGTTCACTTACCAACATTGAAAATACACCTTATTAGCATATTGACTCTTCAGTCCTGTTATTATTCAGTTTATAGAGGTCACTTTTATTATGTGGTAATGTGACTCAGTTTCTAGTGCTTGATAGGCAAGCACTGTACCTCTTGAGCTACCACATCAGCACTTTTGTGTGCATTTTGTTATTTTTAAAATACAATTTTCCTTTGTTAATACTGTTGAAGTCAAAGCTTTGCACTTGCTAAGGAAGCACTTCATTGTTTGAGCCATGTCTCCACCTAAAGATTGTTTCAGCTGGGATTGATGTCAAGATTCTACTTATTAACATAAATATGTTGTAAGCAGTGGTGGATTCCAATTAACTCCCAAAATGATTACCATGAATCTGGAACATGTGTTCTCAGTGGGGGATAAGTTTGATGAGAGCAGGGGAAGATTAATGGAGAAGAATATTCAATGTACATATCTGCAACTGGAACCAGATAAATTGAGTGGATAGATGGATTTGGAAGAGACATTGGAGAATGATTAAAAGGGTGACTTGGATCAAAATGTATTGTACTGTTAAGTTGACATGTGTAATTGAAACTCTCTGAATAACTAATAGATAATAAAAGATATTTATTTGTTGAAAAAGTCCTCTGGACTCTACCTCGTAAGTAACTAGAATTATATGAAAGCACCACCATACTTGGTACATAGTTCATTTTTGCCTTCCCATTCATAAACCATCACAGTGGTTCACATTAATGGCATTAAGTCACATTAAGGTAACTGGGTCTACTAAGGATCAAGTAGCTACTACTGTACAATTATTGGTAAAATATTGATATGTGAACAGGTCAGAAATAAATCTAATAAAATTTCCAGCTATCTACTACCTCAGAAAATTTATAGTGACTTGATATTCCAAGTATGTCAATAGATCCCTTCCAAGGTAAATAAGTTACTACACCTGGCCTCTCAAATATACTATAAAGAAAAAAAGTATAGTAGGGTTCTTTGGATATCAGAGAAAACCTAAGAGCATAATACTCTGGTCCATTTATCATATTATACAAAAAACTGCTACTGTCAAGTGGGACTTATTCTTCATCTTACTTAACAGTAGCACCTCACACTAGGTTCAAGCTAATTTGCAACTTACTTGCAACAGGTTTAGAATTATGTGAAAGCTACCTTAATCCTTGAGATCCAGCAGATATAATGGAGTTTTAAATATCATTGGACAAAAAGCAGAGTTTGGGGCCTTTAGAAGTCCCTTCACATGTTAATCACAGGGAGTGCCTTTGGATATTTGAGCAAAACTTTGCCCAAATGTGTGCATTATCTCTTGATAGAGTTGTGATCTGGAAGATCTATCAAAGGCCCACCTGTTAAAGGTTTAATCTTGAGCATAGCACTATTAGGACATCATCATGGAAACGTTAAGTAGTGGGGACCATTGAGAGGTCTTCTAGTCATTGAACACAATTCCTTGAAGGAAGTAATAGGGCTTTAGTGCTTTCTTCTTCCTCTATGATTTTTCTTGGCCATGGTGGAAAAGGATTCCCTTAACAATGCTCTGCCATGATATAATATATTTTCTTAGGTCTAAAACCATCAGGACTAAATGTCATAGTCTGAAACCTTTGAAAGTGTGAGCAAACAAAATTAAACTTCAAAAGAGCCATTACCCAATTAATAAATGGGCAAATGAATTGAACATACATTTTTAAGATGAAATAAAAGTGGCCAGTGCAAATGTGAAGAAATGTTCAGGATCTCTTGCAAAAAATGTGAATAAGGGAAACCATGGGATCTATGTTTCTTTGAACATGGCTTACTTTACTTAATATAATTTTTTCCAAGTCTTTCCATTTCCTAACAAATGAGGCAATGTCATTCTTTCTGATGGAGGCATAGACTTCCATTGTGTATATATACCACATTTTCTTGATCCATTCATCTACTGAGGGGCATCTGGGTTGGTTCTATATCTTAGCTATGGTAAATAATGCTGCAATAAACATAGTTGTGCTGGTAACTTTAGTATGGTCTTGTATGTGATCGTTTGGGTAAATGCCCAAAAGTGGGATTCCTGGGTCATAGGGAGCTCTATGTGGAGTCTTTTGAGGAACCTCCATACTACTTTCCAAAGTGGTTGAACAAGTTTACACTCCCACCAGCAATGCGGTAGGGTTCCCTTCTGTCCACATCCCCTCCAGCATCTGTTGTAATTAGAGTTCTTGATTATAGCCATTCTAACTGGGGTGAGGTGGTATCTCAATGTTGTTTTGATTTGCATTTCTTTTATTGCTAGGGAGCTTGAGCATTTCTGAAACAAGCAGAAACGGTCAGATAAGTTAATGTTAGGTGAAATGAACCCCAAGATATGGACTCAAATGTTATTTTTTTCTTGGGATTGTTTCTAACATATTTATAAGATGATTTCTTTGTTGCTTTGTATGTCCCTCCCCCATGGTATAACCCCTGTTTTCACTGTATTTGTTGTTGGTATAATTTGTGGAGGGGAAAGGAAAAATACAAAATGTTTAAATAGGGATACAGGTGGACCCATTGCAACAATGAGATGTACAAAACGTTATGTCGAAAAATGAACTTTACAACTTTGGTATGGGGGGGCTTGGGCAGGAGATGGGAAAGGATGGGAAGGAGAAACAAAGGAGGAGGCAACAATGCTTGATAAGAAATGTACTCATTACCTTGCCCATGTAATTGTAACCTCTGGATGGTATTTCCACAATAAAAAATATTTCCTCACAGTTGTAATTTTTGCCTGCTTTGAAATTAAGAGATGTTCCCATTTATACTTTTCTTATTTCATGTGTTCTAGGCAATAGCCCTGAGCTGCTCAGGTAATTGGAGTCTCTTAATGCTAGGTAAAACACTAGTTATGATATTATGAGATACTACTGAGATACTCCTGAGAAACATTTTGCTTTCAAAAACTCTTTTTCTAAATTCTTAGTCTAAAGTTTAATGTCACAATTTTGCCAAGACAAAATTACAAACTGAATAAAGTTGAAAAAAAAAACACTATAATATAATGGTAGAGGTAGAGGAAGAGGTAGAAGGGAGAAGTACTGTTAGTGGGTTTCAGACTTATTTTGGAGGAGATAAAAGAATTCTTGAATTAAATTGTGTTAATGTCACTGAACTCTGTAAATAAAATAAAGCAATAGAATTATATGCATTCAAATAATGAACTATGTCTCTACAAAACAATAAATTAGATACATGAATTTGTATTTGTAATATGTCAGATTTTTTTGAAGTATCTCTACCTTGGCATTAACTTTGATAATTTAGCAGTAAAGGTGCCAGATGAATGAATCGTTTTTATTTTAAAATATCTCATTATTGGGACTGAGAAGATGGCTTAGTGTTAGAGTGCTTGCCTCGCATGCATGAGGCCCTGGGATCGATTCCTCAGCACCACCTAAGCAGAAAAAGCCAGAAGTGGTACTGTGGCTCAAGTGGTAGAGAGCTATCCTTGAGCTGAAGAGCTCAGGGACAGTGCCGAGGCCCAGAGTTCAGGTCCCAAATGGACAAAAACATATATAGCTCATTAGCTAAATAGTAGGATGTCACATTTTTCTCAAAATGAAACACCAGAAAAGAGTATATAGTCAAAGAAGTATAAAGTTTACTCAACTTTATAATTGATTTCATTCAATCATTGTTCATCAAGCTTCAGTTTCAAAGAGCCAGAGGTAAAATTAATATTGATCTCATATATATTTCTTTATGTCAGCAAGATATGATAGGTCACCAACTTACTAAAAGTAGACCCTGCCATTGTAATGGATTATTGTCCAAGCCAGCACAATGGGAATATACAGGATTTACATATATCTATCTATCTGAATAGCAAAGAGTTTATTGAGTAGATAGTTGAATTTCATTTCCTAGCTAAGTAAACAGTAGACCTCCAAAAATCATTTATTATTTTAATAAATTAATTAATTAGTGCTTATTCATTCTCAATAAAATGCTGCTGAATTTGTCTCATTTCTGCTTGGGTACATGGGTTATCCAATCCTACTCTCTCTGTTTCTATTATTTATTGTCTCACAGGCAACTACTGTGAAATAGGCACTGCCATAATTACTGAGATTGACTTTGATCAGTTATAGATTTATCTGATGCTGCTTGAGATAAGAATATTTTTGAGTTTTGCAAATTTTGTTTCAGATAGATATATTTCTCCATAATAACCATATGCCTGGTCTACTACTGTTTAACTACTTACTATAACATGTGCTAGATGAAGATAACAAACATTTATTTTCTCAGTTTCTGTGGAATAGGAATCTCAAGGTCCATCAAAATGTCTTAGAATGTTTCAGTGAAGATGGTATTGTAAGAAATTTGAATAATTGACTGAGGGAGGGTCAGCTTTCATGTCCACTCATGTGATTGATGCTATTCAACTTCATTTTGGGTTGCTGGGTTTAGAGTATCAACTGCTTGTCATGTGTTTGTCAGAAATAATCCCCAATTGTTTGCCATATGGGCTATAGTATAAAGCAGATTAATACCAGCTTGCAAGCAAGCAATCAAGAGAAAATTTAGGCAAAATGGAATTTGTAGTATTTTCAACCTAATCTCAGAAGTATTATTCTAGTACTCTTCTTATACTCTATTTGTTAGAGGTAATATAATAGGTTCAGATGCTTAAAGTGACAGCTTAATGCAGGGTCGTGGGTCTAGTTGGAGACATTTTAGAAACCATAAGTCATGTTATTTCCACCAGCCTATATATCTTAACATCTATTCTAGCTCTTTACTCTTATTTATGCATTTTTCTACTTTTTCTTCTTTTTTTTGCCAATCCTGGGGTTTAATTCAGGGCCTGGGTGCTGTTCCTGAGCCTCTTTGTGCTCAAGTCTATCATTTGAGCTACAGGGACACTTCCAGCTTTTTTGTGTGTAGTTTATTCAAGATAAGAGACTCTCGGTTAGCATCACCTTATATGGTCACATGTACATAGCTTTTAATCTTTTCTGCTTATCCTATACATATACTAGGTATTGCAAATAAGGGAAACCATGGGACCTGTGTTTCTTTGGGCCTGGCTTATTTCACTTAATATAATTTTTTCCAAGTGTTTCCATTTCCTAACAAATGGGGCTGTGTCATTCTTTCTGATGGAGGCATAGAATGCCATGTGACCATATAAAATGATGCTAAGCAAAATGAACCCCAAGATAGGGACACAAGTGGTTTTTTATCATTCTTGTGGTTGATTTTAATGTATTTATAATGTACCATGTAATTTTTTCTGTTTATTTTGTATGTTCTTCCCCCCTGGTATAACCCTTGTTTCCACTGTATTTGATTCAGGTGCCCTGCATCTTGTATATACATTTTCCTAATTTGGGGAGGGGAAGGGAAATACCAAAATGCTTAAATAAGGATACAGGTTGGCCCATTGTAACAATGAGATGCACAAGACCCTGTTGAAAAGGAGCTTTATAACTTCTTGTGGAAGGGAGGATTGAGGAGTCAGGGAGATGGGGAGAGAAGGGATGGTAGGGGAAAAACAAAGGAGGTAACAATGCTTGATAGGAAATGTACTCATTACCTTACTCATGTAACTGTAACCCTTCTGTAAAGTATTTTTACAATAAAAAATATATACAAGAAAAGAGTCTCATGGCTGGGAAGGTGGCTCACTGGTAGAGTGATTGCCTTGCATGCATAAGGCCCTGGGTTCGATTCCTCAGCATCACATAAGCAAAAAGAAAAAAAAGCCGGAAATGGTGCTGTGGCTCAAGTGGTAGAGCGCTTTCCTTGAGCTGAAGAACTGAGGGACAGTGCCCAGGCCCAGAGTTCAGGCCCCATGACCCCCCCAAAAAACAAAAGGACTCTCTGGGACTTTCTTTTTCAGGCTGGTTTCAAACCTTGATCCTCTGAACTCAGCCTTCTCAGGAGTGAGGATTACAGGCCAGAGCCCTCTGTACCAGCCTCATTTTCTCTACTCTTAGAATCTGTTTTAAGTTTCCTCTGTGACTTGAAATTCTATATCCATTCTTACCAATTTCATCCAATTACTACCTCCTCCAGAAAAATTTTCCAACTACTAAGATCTGAAATTGTTTGGAGATTCCCTGAGAGAGCATGAGTATTCCTGTATGTGCCATATCACCAAGCACAGAATTTTACATCACCTGTGTGTTCATTCAATGCATATTCCATATATATTTTATGGTAAGCTGAGTAAAAAAGCAATATATATTGGAATTTAAGGGTCCTTACCGGGTGACTATATTGTCTTACTTTCCAAGCATTGAAAGGAATACCTCCATAATGAATTTATCATTTGAGAAGATGATAGTTAGGTCTGGAATGTCTGTCTAATGATTCATGTTTTGAAGATTTGGTCCCTAGATCCTGATACTATGGGGAGGTGCTAGAACCTTTAGGAGCTAATGGGCCTAGAGGAAGAAAGTTAGGTCATTGGTAGTACGACATCAGGGAGAATAGTTTTAGATGCTGAACCCTCTCTCTCCCTCCCTTCCTCCCTCCCTCTCTCTCTCTCTCTCTCTGTCTCTTCCTCTCTCTTTCTCTCCCCTCATTATCTTTCTCTCTGCTTTCCAACCATCATAATTGTAAGGTCCGCTCCTGGATGGTGAGCAGATTCCATCCTCCTCACAGGAAAGTCTCCACCCAGTACCTGTGTTAACTAAGCAACTGGCACACCTGGAAGAGGTCACATCTGCATCCGTTGAGGTCACATCTGAATTTGATATGGCCACACCTTTCTCTGCCCATACCCTAGATAAGGCCTAACCCAGGCTCAGATGTTCTCTTTCCCAGCTCTGTCCAAGCTCCCTTTCCCAGGTCTTTCCCAGGCCTTTCCCAGCTGTGTGGAATGCCAACCGGGTCTGGTGCCAGCCGGAATGATGAATAAACCTACCCCTTACCTGAATACCACGTGTGTGATGTGGTTCTTACTCGGCTACCTCTTTTTAAAAGCCCAATAATGTTAGTAGATTTTCTCTACCATATACATTTTACCAAAATGTACTGCTTCACTGCAGGCCAAACAGTCTCAATTCCAACAAACCACAGACTGAAAACTTGAAAGCTGTGAAACAAAATAAGCTTTTCATTATTTTAAGCTATTTATCTTTGCCAAAGAGATGGAAAGCTAACACAAATATTAATATGTGTGTGTGTATATATATATATATATATGTATATATACACCTTATTTGTGCCTCTGTTCCACACAACTGTTAGGATCAAGACAAAGATAATCAAGTTATTGCTAAGTTGATATAAATGAGTCATGAGAAAACTAACATTTATTGAGTACCAAGTACAGTAGGATTTTATATTTAAATATGCATTATTTTAAATCTCATATTAGATGTTGTAAAGATAAGGAAGTAGACAAGCAGAAAGGAAGTTTAATAATGTTGTGTGAACGATAGAAAAGTAGTAGAAAGAAATCAAACACATTTCTAACTACAAAGACCTTGCCTTTTCTATTATACCATTTTATATACTAAAAATTAAGAACGTTTCAATATCCTTAATACTGAAATCATTTTAATGAAATTATTCTAATGATGCTGATAAAATTCACATGAGAAGGGTTTCTAAACATTTTTAATATTTTTAATAACAAAGCATAGGGATATGCTCATTCTAAACCAACACTACTCAAGTTTGAATTCTCACACTACCACTTATATGCAGAAAGTTCTTGATTTTTTTCCATTTTCTCACATGTAAAATGGAAATAATGAATTTATTTTTGCATGATATTGTTGTGAGTTAAATAGCATTTGTAAATCAACATTTGTATCAGTTCTTGGAAAATAATGAACATGAAAAATCATAAAATAATTTAATATAGTATACTATGAATAGGAGTATAGAATATGACTCATATGCTATTTTTATTATTTTGTCAAGTTATTTCACTTCTTTGTGACTTAAGTTTCATATCTATGTTAGTGAACTTTTCTTTGCTGTGACAAAGTAAGTCTGAGAAAATATAAGGAGAAAAGCTTTATTTTGGCTCATTATTTCAAAAGTTTTCGTCCATGGGTTGCTGACTTCATTGCTTTTAGGCTAGTGGCAAGGCAGAACATTATTGCAGAAGGCCATGCGAGAGGAAAAGTGCTCACATCCTGGCAAACAGGAAAAAGGAAGGAAGGAATCTGGAGACAAAATAATCCTTCCAAATACCCACTCCTGTTAGTCTTTGGGGCATTTCACCTCTTTTCACACTTCCTCTCTCCCTTTTTCCCCTCTCTCCCTCATTCCCTCCCTCTCTTCTCTTTTTCTTCCCTTCATTTCTTCCTTTATTTCTTCCTCTCTTTATTTTTTGTAGTACTGAGTATTGAAGTCAAGGCCCCATACTTGCTAGGCAGGTACTCTACCACTGGAGCCATGAATCCAGCCTCTTTTCACATGGGTTATTTTCAAAGTAAGGTCTCAGTTATGTCCATGCTGTAATCCTCCTGCTTATGCTACACAATTTTGTTGGGTTGGACAGATGCATGCCACTTCACCCCGCCATTGTGCTTCTCATGTAATCCTGAAAACAGACATATAAACTGCACCTCTTGAAATAATGTCGCATAGACATTTATGCTTGGATTAAACTTGAACCACAATCTAACAGTATCCACCTCCCAAGAAGCTAAATATTACAGTCTTGATTTACATTGACCAAACTTTAAAGTAAAACTTTAAAAGTGGTATCATAGCAGTACATATCTCATAAGATAATTTAGGAAATTGAAAATATTACATATACCTGAGTGTCAGATGCTTGCAACTATAATCCTAGCTACTCAGGAGACTGAGATCTGATTATTGTCCTTCAAAGCCGGCCTGGGTAGTGAAGTCCATGAAACTTATCTCCAATTACCTACCCCAAAAAGCTGAAAGTAGAACTGTGGCTTAAGTGGAAGATTGCTAACCTTGAACACAAAAGCTCAGGATATCACTAAGGCCATGAGTTCAAGCCCCAAGACAGGCACAAAAAATAATAAATATTAATTCTTCCAGGTGCTTTGAACAATGTCTGGGCCCTTGTAACTACACTGTAAATTCTATTATTTTATAAGGTTTTTAATTCTTCACGAAAGAATCTAACTGAAAATTATTATTTTACTTGGTCTTTAGCAATGTCCTGAAACAAGGAAGCTATGCACACAAATTGATGGTTTGCCTAACACTACACAGCTAGCAAGTGATGAAGCTATAGGGAGAATATTGGCTTTCTTACTTCAGATCTAGTATGTGTTGTGATATTCTACTGTTTCTCACATCATATCAGTTTCATTCAGAGAAGTAGAGAGTGAGTATAGGTTTTCAAGAAATGGACTTGTTTTTGATCTTTTAAGTATTTATAAGGTACCATGTGATTTTTTTTGTTACTATGTATGTCCCTCCCCCATGGCATAATCTCTGTTTTCACTGTATTTGATGTTGGTATAATTTGGGGAGTGGAAGGAAAAATACAAAATGTTTAAATAGGGATACAGATTGATCCATTGCAACAATGAGATGTACAAGACGCTATGTCAAAAAATGAACTTTACAATTTAGGCAGGGGAGGTGGGGGGTAAGGGAGTGGGGGTGTAGTTGAGAACGTGGGAGGGATGGGATGGTAGTGGAAAAACAAAGGAGGAGGCAACAATGCTGGATAAGAAATGTACTCATTACCTTGATCATGTAACTGTAACCCTTCTGTACAGTATTTTCACAATAAAAACTTATCAAAAAAAAAGAAATGGAGAAAAGACTTTTGATGTAATGAGAAAAAAATGAAACAGGGATTTTAGTTTAGGAGAAGAAAGTGACTCCCTTGTATTTTTATCAGAATAGGAAGAAATTGTATTGCCTTAAGGTGATCTTACATAGTCAACATGCGTAGTAAAATTAAAATGTGGTGGCGTAACCAAAGAATGGGAAGAAAAGAGAGAGAATCCTAATTGTTCATTTATTGTTATATTCAAATTTGGAGTTAAGTATTCTTGAAATAGTTAAGTGATGAATTGAGTTGAAATAATTACATTTAAATGATAGATAACAAGTACTAATGATATTGAAAAGTATTTTAATAGATTCTTCTTTTCTTTGCTCATTCAATTATTTGAACAAATACATATAGATAGGGATGTACAACATAGTGGATATTTTATCATGCAGCTTAATTGCAAAACATTAATACAAAATGTTAAACTCTTAGATGATTAATGAAATACTATATTAATATTTTTCTAGATAGTTATAAATAATGAACTATTTAATATATGAAGAGAAAATAATATATTTAGCATTCAGTTGGATATTTCACATATTGGTACAACCTCATATGCTATTTTATAAACATAAAAAGTCTCCAATTGTAAAAGGATAAAATTACTTAATATATTAGTCAAGTCTTTTAGTTCTATGATAGGTATACCCATGCAAAAGCTTATTCATAAACTACTGTCAGCAGGTTTTTAAAATGTCATTTTTATTTGGTGAAATTTTGAAGATAATTTCATAGCATGGTTTCATCTATTAGCAGTGCTATTTTCATTAAAAATAAATTCTCACCAGGTGCTGGTGTCTCATGCCTGTAATGCTAGCTGTCCAGGAGGCTGTGATCTGAGAATCACGGTGGGAAGACAACCTAGGAAGTAAAGTTCCCTGAGTCACTTACCTTCAGTAACCACTCAAAAATGGGAAGGAGAGTTGCGGCTCAAAGTGGTAGAGTACTAGCCTTGTGCAATAAGGCTCAAGGACAGTACTCTGCCTCCGAGTTCAAGGCCCACAACAGATAAAAAGAAAAAAGAAGATGAATAAATTATCATTTTATATTAGCATTAACTAACTTTTAATTAACACCAAATTAATGACAATATCTGCTTCAGAAATCCTATAGGAATATTTACAAAATCAAACCACACTCATAATTCTTTAGTGGAAAAACAGCGGTATAATTTTAAAAGATATTAAAATAATACAAAGTAGTAGAACAATCTGTTACAAGTTCTTAAGACAAATAATTGTGGATGTAATAGAACCCAGAAAAAATAGACCATTATTCCCTGTAGTCTTTTGCTTATTCATTTATGTGATGAGACTATGTACAACTTAAGAATAGATGTAAAATGAAATACTAATCAAATTTAAAAGTTTAAAATAATAAAATATAAATGAATATTGTAACTGGTGTCCAGTCAAAACACCAGGACTCAATGTATGCTTGGTTTCGCTGAAGAATTCAGGGTTGGACTCAACAAAGAAATTTCACACAAGGTTATTAAAACCAAGCAAAAGTGAAAAAAAAAATATAGCTTGCAAGATAATTGAAAGCAGGCAACACACCAAGCACTGAACTTAGCCATTGAAGCAAGCTTTTTGACCCAGGCAATTTTTTATGAGCTATTGAAGATTAGATATATTAATTTTATATACATATTGTGAAAACTTCCAAGAAACACACAGGCTTTTCCCTGATAGGGGTTGGTATGTGAGGAGCTAACTTAAGTTCATTGAAAACTAAGACTGTAGTTTGAAAAGCAGTGTTGCATAGAAGCACAACATTTGTTACATATTCATGAAATTTTTATGTAACCCTTATACAGACTTCTGTAGGCTTTCTTCAGAAACGAACCAGAAAGCTATAACGATTAATATTAATAGAACTAACAATGACAAAGTATGTCACGAAGGTGTCATAATGAGAATGACAGGTCCACAGTGGCACAGAAAGTTTTACTGCCTATCTCTTAGGATTTTTGTAAGTCACTTATAGGTGGATGCTGCTGGGCTTGACCTAATCTACTTGTCTAAAACTCAATCAATACTTTTTAGAAAGTGTCCAAGAGTTTATTTGGGGAAAAACTCCTATATAGAATGAGCTATGTAAACAATGGTATTATAATGCTATTACATCCACATGGTTGTGCTGGTAGCTTTAGTGTGGCCTTGTTTGTGGTCATTTGGGTAAGTGCCCAGGAATGGGATTGCTGTATTGTAGTGGAGCTCTATGCTGAATCTTTTGAGGAACCTCCATATTGTTTTCTAGAGTGGTTGAACCAGTTTACATTCCCACTAACTGTGTAGTATTGTTCCCTTTTGGACACATCCCCACCAGTATTTACTATTTGTTTTCTTGATAATGTTCATTCTAAATGGGTTGAGGTGGAATATCAATGTTGTTCAGATTTGCATTTCTTTTATGGTTAGAGATGTTGAACATTTCTTCATGTGTCTGTTGGTTCTTCTTATTTCCTGCCCAAAGAAGTCCTTTTATATTTCTGTAGCTGACTTATTAATTATTAATAGCGTGGTTATTTCTTTGAGTATTAGTTATTGGGGAGGTTAATTATTTCAGGTCTAAGTATATTTTTGATATGTGGTCCTTGACTGTCTAGTAGCTAGTAAAGATCTTCTCCCAATCTGGGAGCTTTCTATTTATCTTGCTAGCCATTTCTTTTGCTATGAAGAAGCTCTGCAGTTTAATGCAATCCCATTCATCCAGCCTTTCTTTGTTGTGTTTCTGGATCTTTTTTTTAGGAAGTTTAGACCTGTGTCAAGAAGCCCTAGTGTCTCCCCTATTCCTTCAAGGTATCTGCTTTTACCTCAAGGTCTTTGAGACATTTGGAGTTGATGCTGCTGCAGGGTGTTATATAAGGATCTAACTTCAATTTTCTACATGTGTATAGCGATTTCTGCCAGCACCATTTGTTGAAGAGGCTCTCTTTCTTCCATAAGATAATTTTGGCTCCCTTGTCAAAGACTAGATGCCCATAGGTCTGTGGAATCATTTCTGGGTCTTCATTTCTATTCCATTGGTCCTCAAGTCTATTCATGTTCCAGTATCAAGCTGTTTTTATAACTACGGCTTTGTAATAGAGTTTGAAGTTTTGTATTGATTGATATTCCTCCACCACTGTTTTTCTGCTATGGATTGTTTTTGCTGTTTGGAGTCTTCTATTATACCATATGAATTTTTGGATTGCTTCTTCTTTGTCACTAAAGAATACTGTTGGGATATTGATGGGTATTTACTTGAATTTGTAGATAGCTTTGGGTAGTATTGCAATTTTCACAATGTTAATCCTCCCAATCCAAGAGCACGGATGGTTTTTCCACTTCCTTAAATCTCCTTCAATTTCCTTTTACAGGCTTTTAAGTTTTCATCATAGAGGTCCTTTACCTCTTTGGTTAAATTAATTCCTAGGTATTTTTTGAGGTTATTACAAGAGGAGTTGCTTATATGATTTCATCCTTGCCCTTCTCATTGCTAGCTAACAGAAACCCTACTGATTTTGGGGGTTAATTTTATGCCCTGAAACTTTGGCAACGTTTTGGATCAGCTCATGTAACTTGGGAGAGGAGTCTATAGGTTCTTTAAATACAAGATCATGTCATCTACAGAGAGAGAATATTACTTCTTTAATCCTTATTTGGATCCACTTTATGTTTGTCTCTTGCATTATTTTTTTATCCATTACTATATTGAAGAGGTATGGCGAGAATGGACTTCTTGTCTTATTCTTGACTTTAGAGGAAATAGCTTTAATTTTTTAACATTAAGCATAATGCTAGCTGTAGGTTTGTCATATGCAGCCTTTATTATATTGAGGAATGTTAAATGGATTCCTAGTTTCTCCAGAGCTTGCCAAATGCTTTTTCTGCATTTATTGAGATGATCACGTGGTTCTTGTCCTTGTTCCTATTGATATGTTAAATTATGTTAATTGGCTTGCATATATTGAACCTGGTTTTCATCCTTGGAAATAATCCTGTTTGGTTATAGTTTATGAGTTTTTTGATTAGTTCCTAAAGTCGGTTGGCTGAATTTTATTGAGAAGCCTTTCATCGATATCCAATAAAAAATGGGTCTATAGTTCTCTTTCTTTGATGGGTTCCTATCAGTTTTGGGGATGAGGGTTATGCTGGCCTCATAGAATAATTTTAAATTTAACTTTATTTCATTGTAAAAGTGATATACAGAGGGCTTTCACTTTCAATTTCATAGAAGCATTTGAGGAGTATTGGAGTGAGTCCTTGGCCATTTTATATATCTATATATCTATATCTATCTATATCTATATCTATCTACCTATGCATATCTCTCTCTCTCTCTCTCTCTCTCTCTCTCTCTATATATATATATATATATATACACATATATATATGATGCTGGTGGGGATGTAGCCAAAAGGGAGTACTACTACACTGTTGGCGGAATGGAAACTGGTTCAATCACCCTGAAAAGCAGTATAAAGTTTCCTCAAAAGAATAAACATAAAGCTCTTACAATCCAGCTATCCCACTCCTGGGCATTTACTCAATCACAAACAAGACCACACTAAAGCTACTAGCACAGCCATGTTCATTGATACATTATTTACTATAGCTAAGATATGGAACTAACCCATTTTAATAGATGAATGGATCAAGAAAATGTGGTAATATGCACAATGGAGTTAGTAAAAACATGGAAAGACTTGGAAAAAATCATATTAAGTGAAGTAAGCCAGACCCAAAGAAACATAGGCTCCATGGTTTCCCTCACTTGTAATAATTAGGAAATTCCTAGCAGAAGATCATAGTAACTCAATAGCTATGTACATATAAAAGGATTTTCATTGAAATGAATCCAAGGTATGTAAATAATAGGATTTTTTGTTTTCTTTTTGTTTTAATATAGTATGAAGTCATTTCTTTTTTCTTTTGTTTATTTTCCCTTTGTTTTATCCTCTGTTGTCAGCTTTTGATTTGGGGACCCTGTGTCTTGTTTATATGTTTATCTGATTCGGGGAAGAAAAGCGGAATCACAAAATGGTGAGACAAAGGTCAAAGGATGAACCAATGCAATAGTGATACTCATAAGACACTATGTTGGAAATGATCTTTACAACATGGAAGGGAGGGGAGTCATGAGGGAGGCAAAGAGATAAAATGAGTGAGGGGGTAACGATGTTCAACAAGAATTGAACTAATTATTTCACTTACATAACTGTGGCCCTCTGTACATCACCTTTACAATAAAATAAAGTTAAATTTAAAAGTAGAAAAGAAAATTGGAGTGGGTGCCTTCCATTTTCAAGAAGATTCTGTCCAAAACAATGGAAACAAGAACCTTTTGACAACTTAGCATCTCCTTTTCATCCTAACCTTGAATTTGTGCATCTATACAACTATCTCACAGTGCTCAAAGTGGAATGCTTCTGATTCTCATTCTGCTATTTTGGGCTATGACTGTTTTTCTTCTTTCTCTTCTCTCTCTAGGACTCAATTTCAATTATTTTTTTTACTGATTTGACTAGGACATTATGAAGCAATTACTGGTTATTGTTTTTCTTATCAGTCCCATCCATCTTTACCAGTTAAACTTTATGAAAAATCTTTCTGCAATTAGTCAGACAGGATAAATCAGAGAAAATGAAGCATGCAAAACAGCATTCAGGCATTCATAGATATACAGTGTGTTAATAAATACCTTGATTAAATACTTACAGACAGACAAGCATAAGACAGAGGGAAATGGCAGTGCTCTCACAGGTAGCCCCATTATAAGTCTCTGACCAAAAAGAAGATCTAGGGGCACAGCCACATTTTACATCAAGAGATCCACTCCAATCAAACTCTAAATGCCTAAAGACTTTTTCTACTACAAGAGGACTATCCTAGCAGGCAAATATGGAAAGGAAAAAGAGAAACAGTGAACAGGATGCCTGTGGAGCAGCTGCGCCACCCGGCTCCACTCCATGCAGCTCTGGGACTCTCTGCAAATTTTAAGCGGAGGAGCACACAAAAACTGAAGACCCGCAGAAAGTTAGGAGGAAATCCGGTGAAGAACTCCGAGGTGGCAAATGGCCCTCGTCCCAACCCGAACCCCCCAAGGGCAGCTACAGGGAAGGAGCAAAGTCAGCAATACTGCCATTACATTTCCAGAAATTGGCACAATGGGGTAAGCCCGCGAAGTCAGCCTGTGACTGCAGGGTTGGCAGGATCTCCTTGGGCCTCTGCCAACCCCACACAAGGCTCACAGGAAACCACAGCCAAAGCCAATCCATCACTCTAAGCTCTACTGGCCAACCACCCTACTGACTGGGCACTCTGCTGAGGCCTGCTCCGTCCCTGTTGCCACCCAGCTCAGACCCCAGGCCTCACAGCTTTGGCACCAACAAGCTGCTACAGGCATCTCCCCAGATGCACCTAGCAGCCTCAGGCAGCTACCCTCAATGTTGCCAGTCACCTGCCACCTCCCACCACCTCTACTACAGACAAACATTGGGCCCCCGCAGTCCACACAGGCCTGCTGCATGAACCTCCACCAGGTCCTCCCAGCACCAGGACTCCATATGCTACCACAGAGGAGACCCTTCAGCATCAGCAGAGCCACTACTCCACATGCATCTGCCAACACCCAGACCATCTGACAGAATTTGCCAACTCCATCTTACCTGCCACCGCACAAGCTCTGTGGTCCAGCACATAACCAGCTACAGACCTCATGAGTAACCCAAATGGGTCCACTCCCTGGGGGGCAATTCCATGTGGAATTTCAAAGCCCTCTGACCCAAGCCCCCTTCCAAAGGGAGGGATCATACCAGAACAGAACACAGACATAAGCTCTGTTCCTAAGCCTCCTGTGGCTACCTGGGATAGCCTGGGAACACAGCTCCAGGCCTATGCTAGCAGTCTACAAACCTGAAACTCTGAAAACCCCTTCCCACCAGGCCTAAAACTGGGACTATAAATAGCAGGCAGCCTCCCCCATCAAAAGACCATCTGCGCCCAATCAAGCCAGAAGGAAAGTTGATTACAGCAAGGCACATACAAGGTGCTATCAGGAATCTGCTCTGAGGACTATGGGGAGACTAAAGATCCCCCAAAGAACCCAAAAACCCATTCTTTAGGTTTTTTTTCTTCTTTATGTTTTGTTTTGTTAGTTTTTAATGACTGTTTATTGTTTGTTTTCATTTCTATGTGATACTTATGTGTATTGCGATTTAGGATTTGATATTCCACTTAAAGCTTCTATTTTGGGTATTTACCCAAATGATCATAAACAAAACCATACTAAAGTTCACAGCACGACTATCTTTATTGCAGCGTTATTTACCATAGCTAAGATATGGAAGCAACCCAGATGCCCCTCAGTAGATGAATGGATCAAGAAAATGTGGTATATATACACAATGGAATTCTATGCCTCCATCATGATGAATGACATTGCCCCATTTGTTAGGAAATGGTAAGACGGAAAAAATTCTATTAAGTGAAGTAAGGCAGGCCCAAAGAAACATAGGTCCCATGGTTTCCCTTATTTGCAATAACTAGTATATGTCTGAGACAAGCAGAAATGGTCAGATAAGTTGATGTTAGATGAAATGAACCTCAAGATAAGAATTAAAATGTTTTTTTTCTTTCTTGCAATTGTTTCTAACATATTTATAAGATGATTTTTTGTTGTTTTGTATCCCACTCCCACGGTATAACTCCTGTTTTCGATATTGGTATAATTTGTGGAGGGGAAGGGAAAAAACAAATTGTTTAAATAAGGATACAGGTGGACCCATTGCAACAATGAGATGTACCAGACATTATGTTGAAAAACGGAAAAAGGAACTTTACTAATTTGGTCTGGGGGTGGCGAGGGATGGGGGGGAGATGGGAAGGGGAAAGAAAGGAGGAGGCAACAATGCTTGATAAGAAATGTACTATTACCTGGCCCATGTAATTGTAACCCCTCTGTACAATTATTTTCACAATAAAAAAAAGAATGGCAAAAAAAGAAATATGTAATCACAGCCAGAATCAAGGCACAGTTTCCCCAAAAAGTATGGATAAAAATGTAGGGGCACAAAAACACCTCTCAGTCTTAACCCTTAATATTTAATGGTTTTAACTCTCCAATTAAGAGACATAGATTGTCCAGTTGGATCAACAAGCAAGATCCTTCTATCTTCTGGCTTCAAGAGAAACACCTTGCCCACAAAAATAAACATATTCTGAAAGTGAAAGGCAAATGCCCCCCCATAAACAGGTGGGAGTTGGCGATCCTAATATCTGATAAAATAGGCTTCAAATGAAAAACAATGAGAACTTATCAAGAAGGTCATTACATAATAAATAAGGGATCTCTCCTTCAGGAGGATATTACAATTCTAAATATCTACTCACCAAATAACAGAGCACCAAAATTTATCCAAGAAACACTTCTTTCCCTCAAATCTCACATAGAGATTAATTGTGAGGGACTTTAATACACCACTATCCCCACTAGATAGATCAACCTGGCAAAAACTCAACAGAGAAACCTTGGATCTTAAAATCTGCATAGTTCCACTAGACTTAATAGACATCTACTGAATATTTTACCCAACAGCATCAGATTACACCTTCTTCTCAGCAGAACATGGAACATTCTCCAAAATAAACCACATTCTAGGCCACAAAGCAAATCTGTCCAAATTCAGAAACATCAAAATTATACCTTGCATTCTCTCAGACCACAAGGGAATTAAATTAGAATTCAACACCAAAAGCCACCAAAGAAAATATTGTAACACATAAAGGCTGAACAACACACTGTTGAACCTCCAGTGGGTGGTGGAAGAGATTAGAAAGAAAATCCAAATGTTCATGATATTCAACAAAAATTATCACATAAATTACCAGCTCCTCTTGGACACAGCAAAGGCAGTACTCACAGGCAAGTTTAGAGCTCTGAGTTCATACATCAACAAATTGGAGAGACCTGAAACCAACCATTTAAAGAGGCACCTGAAGCTCCTTGAAAAAGAACAAGATAACCCCTATTCAATAGACAGAAACAAATAATTAAAATTAAGTCAGAATTAGATGAATTAGAGACCAAAAAAAACTATAAAAAGAATTAACAAAACAAAGAGTTGGTTCTTCAAAAAAAATAATAAAATTGACAGACCCTTAGCAAATCTTGTGAGATAAAAAAGAGAACACACCTAAATAAACAAACTCAGAGATGAGAATGGAAACATCACTACAGAAACAGCCAAGATTCAGAATATAAGGGAATACTTCTAAAACCTTTATGCTAATTAGTTTGAGAATCTGAAAGATACAGACAAATTTCTAGCAAATATTGGCATGCCCAAACTAAACCAAGATGATTTAAACCAACTTAACAGACCCATATCAAGCATCAAAATAGAAGCAGCAATAAAAGACCTCCCACCAAAGAAAAGTCCAGGACCCGGTGGATTTACAGCTGAATTATACAAGGCCTTGAAAGCAAAACTCATACCAATACTCCTCTATCTCTTTAAGGAAACTGAAAGCAAAAATTTACTACCACACTCTTTTTATGAAACCAGCATAAACCTCATTCCCACACCAGGCAGGATCTCATCAAAGTAAAAGAAATATAGACCCATTTCTTTGTTGAATATCAACACAAAATTTCTCAACAAAATCTTGGCCAATCGACTTCAACAACTCATGAAAAGAATCATATACCACTATCAAACAGGATTCATTTCAGGGAGGCAAAGCTTGTTCAATTTACAAAACAATAAAATCCATCACAGCAACAAGAGAAAGTATAAGAACCACATGGTTATCTCAATAGATGCAGAAAAAGCATTTGAAAAGATCCAACACCTGTTTATTGTGAAAGCTCTGGAAAAACTAGGAATCCATGGAACATTCCTAAACATAATAAGGGATATGTTTGACAAACCTATAGCCAGCATTATAGTTAATGGTGAAAAGTTAAAAACATGTCCTCTAAATTCAGGAATGAGACAAGGGTGTCTAGTCTCTACACTCTTCTTCAACCTAGTATTAGAATGCCTAGCTACAGCAATAAGACAAGATGCAGACAAAAAGGGGATCCAAAAAGGAAAGATGAAGTAAAATTTTCCCTCTTTGCAGATGACATGATCTTGTATTTAAAGAACCCCATGGATTCCACTCCCAAGTTACTTGAACTGATTGGCAACTTTGGCAAGTAGCAGGGTATAAAATTAACCCTCAATGGCTTTCCTGTATGCCAATAATGAGAAGAGCTAGGCTGAAATTAGGAAAGCAACCCTTTTTCTAATAGCCCCACATAAAAATAAAATACTTAGAAGTTAATTTAACAAAAGAGGTGAAGGACTTGTATGTTGAAAATTTTAAAAACTTGAAAAAGGAAATTAAAGCAGAAGTAAGAAAGTGAAAAAACCTCCATGCTCTTGGATTGGGAGAATTATCATCGTGAAAATGGCAATACTTCCCAAGTCTATCTACAAATTCAATGTGATACCTATCAATATTCCTACCTCATTCTTCAATGAAATAGAAGAAGCAATCCAAAAATTCATATGAAACAATAAAAGACCCCCCCATAGTAGAAACAATCCTTAGTAGAAAGAACAGTGCTGAAGGAATATCAATATCAAATTTCAAATTCTACTACAAAGCCATTGTAATCAAAACAGCTTGGTACTGGCACAAGAACAGACATGAGGACCAATGGAATATGACTGAAAACCCACAGAACTATAGCCACCTAATCCTTGACAAGGGAGCTAAAGTAGTAGAATGAAAGAAAAACCTTTTCAGTAAATAGTGCCGGCAAAATTGGTTAAACACTTGTAGAAAAGAAACTAGATCTGTATATATCACTCTGCACACGAAACAACTCCAATGGATCAAAGATCTCAAAATAAAAGCAGACTCCATGAAAACATTACAGGAAGAAATAGGGGAAACTCTAGGGCTCCTTGGCACAGGCCAAAATTTTCTTAATAGACACCCAGAAGCACAACAAATCAAAGAAAGTTTGGTCAAATGGGATTGAATGAAACTGCAGAGCTCAAAGAACATAGGTAGCAAGATCAATAGAAAGCCCACAGACTGGGAGATCTTCACTAGCCATACAATGGACAAGGGTCTCATATCTAAAATATAATTAGACCTCAAAAAACTAAATCCCCCAACAATATATCCTCAGAGAAACAACTGCCTGATTAACAAATGGGCTAAAGACTTAAAGAGACTTCTCTGATGAGGAAATAAGAATGGCCAATAGACACATGAAAAAATGCTCAACATCTCTAGCCAAAAAACAAATGCAAATCAAGAAAACTCTGAGATTCCACCTCACCCCAGCTAGAATCGACGAACAACAGATGCTGGAGGGGATGTGGCCAAAAGGGAACCCTACTGTATTGCTGGTGGAAGTATAAACTTGTTCAACCACTCTGGGAAGCACTATGGAGATTTGTCAAAAGATTCCACATAGAGCTCCCTTATGACCCAGCAATCCCACTTTGGAGCATTTACTCAAATGATCACAGACAAGGTCATACCAAAGCTACCAGCACAACCATGGTTATTGCAGCATTATTTACCATAGCTAAGATATGGAACCAACACAGATGCCCCTCGGTAGATGAAAATGGATCAAGGAAATGTGATATATGTGTGTGTGTGTGTGTGTGTGTGTATACATATATATATATAGATATAGATATATGAATTCTATGCCTCTGTCAGAAAGAATGGCATTGCCTCTTTCATTAGGAAATAGAAAGACTTGGGAAAAAATATATTAAGTGAAGTAATCCAGGCCCAATGAAACATAGGTCCCATGGTTTCCCATGTTTGCAGTGACTAGTACATGTGTCGGACAAGTAGAGAAGGTCAAAGGCTATGTACATAGGACCACATGAGCTAATGTTAAGCAAAATGTACCCCAAGACAGGGACACAAGAAGTTTTTTTTTTCTTCTCTTTCTTGCTAATGTTATTAATGTACTTACAATGCACTATGGGATTCTTTTGTTTCCATTTTATGTTCTTCCCCCATGGTATAACCCCTGTTTTCACTGGATTTGGTGCTGGTGTTCTGCATCTTGTATATACATTTTTGTAATTTGGGGAGGGGAAGGGATATTGCAGAACTCTTAAATGGGGATACAGGTTGACTCATTGTGATGACGAGATGTGCAGGACAGTATATTGAAAATGAATGTTACAATGTTGGGTTCGGGGGGTGAGACGAGTTGGGGAGGTGGGGAGGGAAGTGATAGTAGGGGAAAATAAAGTAGTAGGTAACAACGCTCGCTATAAAATGTGCTCATTACCATACTCATGTAACTGTAACCCCTCTGTACAACATTTTTACAATAAAAAAGATTAAAAAATACTTACAGACAATATATTTCCCCTTAAACTTCACACTATCTCAGTAAACTGCAACATTCAGTAAAAGAGAAGGAAAAAGAAAGAGCAGCTCTTTCTCTCTGACCTTGCTTGGTAGCCCAAAATAATTAATTATTGTGCTCTGGGGCTTAAGCAAGGATAGTAGTAGTAGTAGTAATAGTAGCAGTAGTAGTAGTCCCTTGTGGGGCTTGAACTCTGGGCCTGGGCCCTGTTCCTCAGCTCTTCAGCTCAAGACAGGCGCTCTACTGGTGGAGCCACAGTGACACTCCGGTATTCTGAGTGGTTTATTGGAGATAAAAGTCTCGTGGACTTTCCTGCCAGGCTGGCTTTGAACCACGATTCTCAAATCTCAGACTACTGAGTCGCTAGGATTATAGGCATGAGCCACTGGCACCCAGCTAAGGGTAGTATTTTTAAGACTTTTATAGCTGCAAAAACACTTGAAAAAATGACTCTTGATTACATAAGTGTTTGCAAAGGAAAACATTTATCTCAAATATGAATATATGTCTTGAAGAGAATGACAAGCAGTATCCATTAGTTGTTAAAGGAACGCTCGAACATTTAGATAATACAGGCACAAATTGGACATATATGCATGCATATATATACATATATATATATATATGTATATATATATATACACACATACCAGTTTAATAGAATGAGTAAATGTAAAATGTACCATGTGTGTTCATAAATATCCTTGATATCAGAACCCTTATCCACATGTTATCTGTTGTGCCACAGCCTTGTCGAGGCTATATCCTATCTTATCTTTCCTTTAGTATAAATTTTATTGGTCTTTCCTTTGATACGTCCTAAAATTATTTTTTGAGACAACATCATTAACTCAAGTCAGGTAGAGGCCTGATTTTAGATATGATCTTGCTTCTGGATCAGGTCCTATCATAGTTGGAATGATAAGCATGCATTGACATAGCCCAGTCTCTTCCATTAGGATAGAATTTCTTAGATTTTTATACATGAGCCATGTAGCTAGGGCTAATATGGATATGCCACTGTGTCCAGCTATAGGTTGAAAGGGGGAGGGTCTCACAAACTTTTATGTCCTGGTTGGTGTTTAACCATAATCATTTCCTTCTCAATTTCCTAAGTATTATGGGTTATAGGTGTAAGCCAGTAATATGTAGCTTAGAATATGAATTTGATAATTTCACTTAAAGAGTAAGTGAGATACTGTAATAATTCAAGTTTAAAATAGTGAAATTATATTTATTAAAATTACACTTATTAATGAGGAAAAACTCTACTTCTAAATTAACTATGTTCTTAGGTCTTTGTGTTTATGAGCCAAATCTATGCTCACTTGGAATAGAGAATACCAGTAATTATTCTAATTTCTGCTACTAAATAGCAGCATATGAAATGCAGTAATATGGATTTTGAATGCAGCGTCAAAGCAATATTATTCAAAACTAAACAATTCTAGATTCTTCATCAGCAGCATTTGTTCAGAGTAGCACTTATAGTCTATTTGTTTTGCTCTTTATTATATTAGATGGTTGTCATCAAGTATATGTACTAAACCATTTCCTTATGATCTATCCTTAAGCCTAAACATTTAATTTTATATGTTGAAAAATGAACTTTACGATTTAGGCAGGGGTGGAGAATGTAGTTGCAGAGGTGGGAGGGAAGAGATGGTAGGGGAAAAACAAAGGAGGAGGTAACAATGCGTGATAGGAAATGTACTCATTACCTTGCTCATGTATTGTAATCCCTCTGTACAATATTTTTACGATAAAAAGTATAAAACATAAATAAATAATTACATTAGAAATAATGAATGAAAGCATAAAGTAAATAAAAATGTTTAAAATAAAAAAGTTAAATTTATATTTGTTAAATCTAATTCTTTGACCTATTTTCTTTTCTTTGGTAAATGTCTTAAACAGTGTAAAATAATATTAAAAGAGGAGTAAGTTTTACCCTTGGATAAACAAATTTATATTTCCAGTCAGTTCTTTAAAAATATTTGCTATCTTTAAGTAGCTGTACAAAGGAGGTTATAGACATTTCTTAATGTGTTATTCCTGCCCTACTCCTTTCCTAAAAATAAATATGCTTCATTTTGGTTGAAGAAAATATTTTGTATTTTCTTTATTTCACTTTTACAGTATTTGTTTACTGTGTATTACTTTGAAAAAGTTTTCTTAAAATAATTTGATATTCATACATATTAAGATCACTCATATTTGCACCTTTTGTTCATTGTTCACTAAACCAGAAAATTTAAGTCCACATTACTTTCCATTGGTAAGTTTTCAACTATGAATCACAGGATACTGTTGTCATTTTTCAATGGTTACAGCAAAAAATATTATAATTTAAATACTTATTTTAATTGTTCTGTGAACAAAATTGCTTACAGCTTTTCCATTGTTAAAATTGTATTTTCTTTATATTCTTTTAAAGTTCTTTTCAACTTCTATATTTTGTATTTATTTTATATTTATTTTATTTTGTATTTATTTTTGTATTTTTAATTATCAAATATTAGCAATGAAACATGACATTTTTGGTAATGTCTTAACTTGTAATTTTGTAAAATATTTTATTCTCATCAGTTTTTTCAAGTGTTTAAGTTTTTAATATTAGAAATTATTCGTATATATGAAGAATTTCTGTCTCATCCATCTTCAATAATTTGTCAGATATTTTTCCAGCCAGAGGAAAATGAATGTATTGAATTAGAAGAACCTACACTTCACACTAAAGCCTTCATATTAGTAGTTTAGTCCATTTCAATTACATTTGACATACCATGAACTGTGTGCAAACAGGAACAGGTTTCTCAGCAGGAGCAATTGTACTTTAAAGTTTAGAGGGCTGTGAACAAATTTTAGAAAGCTTCAATTTTCTATAATGTTTGGATGTGGTCCTGATGTATAAGTTCTACAGTGAAAAGCCATAATCTGTGTCATCCCTGATCATCTCACAGGCTGACCAGAATAGGGGACCTGTTGCAGCTTGAAAATGTTATATGATGGCTCAAAAGCTATTCTGAACGAATAGCACTGGGTATATTCTGAGATAGATAAGATTTTGCCACACCAGACTTGGAAAGATGTCCATCACCATGTTGATCTGGTGAATGTTTTGCATAAAGTTATTCAGTTATGCTGCCGCTACTGGATAAGAATTGAGTATAGGAATGCTGTTAGTTTACATAGTATTATAGTTGTATTTGTACTTCATTCCTGATATAGAGAACCTGACAGTATTTTCTTTGTGCAACAGACAATGCTTCTGTAATCACAACTCTTCCACTGATTGCTAGATTGCTATGGCAGATTTATTAGATTCTTTTCTTTTTTTTGTCAGTCGTGGTGCTTGAACTCTGGACTTGGGTGCTATTCCTGTATTCTTCAGCTCAAACGAGTGCTCTAGCGCTTGAGCCACAGTGCCACTTCCAGTTCTCTAGTGGTTTATTGGAGATGAGTCTCACAGACTTTCCTGCCCAGGCTGGCTTTGAACCTCGATCCTCAGATCTCAGCCTTCTGAGTAGCTAGGATTATAGGAGTGAGCCACAGGCTTCCAGCAGATTTATTAGGTTCTTGAGGAGATATAAAGCCTACACAGCCCAAGTCATCACTGTTGCTGGGCTCTATTATGATCCTGGATGTAGTGATTGTGCATAAAAAGGGATTCTCTTTCTGGTCATTTATCATGAAAATCATCTTGAACATTTCTTGGTCAAATATTGTCACGTTTACACCTAGTTGTTACTATGTTATTGGCTCAAATTAGGTATCTATCTTTCCTTCCTTCTTTCCATCCCTCCTCCCTCTTTAATATCCTGTTTTCTACTAAGATTTAACATGATTAACATGATTTACACTAAGAACCAAGACATTCACGATCCATATTACTTATACTAGTCTTTATGTTAAAATTGGCAAGCCTTTATGTAAACATTTGTTTTAGTAGTTAGTTCTGTTCCCCTTTCTTTGAAAAATGTACAACTTTCAAAAAATTGGTTTTCAGAGACATCCAATTCATCTTTATAATTTTTCTTCAAGCAGCTTCTTATTTCTCAATACGTATAGAATCCCAATCCCTTGATCAATTTTCACAGGTCAATATTTTATGAGAACAGTTCCTCTTAAATTCTTTATATTAATATATATTAATGGCAAAAAGTGGTTCCATTGTGACATTAATATACAAGAATATATCGTATTTCAATCATATTCATCTTCTGTCCTTGTCCCCCTATTTTGCAATTTTAATGGGCTTTCTGTTATTTTCACATATTCATATAATGTACTTCCATCATGATTACCCCCACATTACCCTCTGCTTGCCTCCTCTCACTCCTGCTTTTTCTTTCCTAGGAAATCTCCCTTTTACATTCATACATTTATATTTCAAAAGAGAAAATATACATACAAGAACTTTTAATATGCACAAGTTTTGCCGAATGTATCTCCCACTCCACTCATATGAAGTGATGAACCATGTTGCCACCCCATAATATGCAATGGTCTTTTATTAATAATGTCAGAATTTATAGTGTCTAGAACTCAGTGTCAATATTCAGGAAGAAGTTCATATAGCCATTGCCCAAACTGCACTTGACAAAGTTAGAGAAGACAGATGGGGAAGCTAATTCCAGTAATCCCAAAATTCTCACACACAATGATTTCATTCCTTTCTGGATGCGTGCTGGTCTCCAAGGTAAAGAGGACATTTCGAAGCCATGAAAGAATCATTTGTCTTGAACTAGATCTTTAAGGGAAGTCTAGGGTAAGATTTTGACCAGACATGAAGACCTGAAATCTCTCAGTGGAGGACAGAGTCAATCAATCGATAATGAAGTACAGAAGTGCTCCATAGACTGGCCTATTTCTCAGAAAAAGCATAAACAGAATACAGCCAAAACAAAAGCTCTCAAATTCAGAGAATGGAAAAAGTTGAATTCGCTTTACATTTATGTCCTGATGTCTTAGGCATAGATGATAGGTAACCAGGGATAGGGGGGAAGCAGGTGCAGCTACACAAATGTTGGTTTGAGATGGAATTTGATTTCTTCCTTGGCTTAATTATACACTACCCTCAGCCCCTACTTAATTATTTATTTACTTTTCCTCCCCATCCTCTCCTTCTCCCTTCCTTTTATCACTGTGTGAGTGTGTGTGCATGCATCTTTGTCTTTAAGTAATTTTCCAGTAATGTAGAGGAAGAGAGACATGATAAAAATAATATTTGCATGTTTGGACTCACTGTTGTAATATCCTGAAAGTGTTTGTGTTTTAGTGCTTTCTGTTTTGATTTTATTTCTGTTTTGATTTTATTTCTGTTTTGTTTTTCTTTAAAATGCTCTATTTATCTACAACAAAATGGAAAGAACATTACTTCTCTGATAGTAATTAAATTTCTTTACATAGTATTTTTGATTATCTTCTATGCTTACATTTTATTTTCTAATCAATAAAAAAAGCCCAAGCTTTGTTTTGCTTATATAATTGAAATATGGTCATTTTCAGGGATAACAAAGTTTTCAAATATTTAAATATCAGTAAGAAAATATCACATTCAGAGCATAATGCAAGAACATCTTATTACTAGATTACCTTTGAAATGTTAAATGGATAAATATACTATTTTGTTTTTAAATAGAAAATTTATGAATAATAATTAGGGGATTCTAAGTAGAAATGAAATGAATTTTCCAAAACATTCACTCTAACCACTCTGGTTGGGTATAGATTTATACCCTATTATCAGTGGAATTTGGTAACAAATCTAGGAAGTTATTAATAGCTCACTAAATGTTGAGCAAATCTCTAAATCTTAAAAAATGGTTATACTCTTTTCTGGTTGCTTCCAAAAATAACCTTGATGTGATAAAAAGGAAAATTTTATCCTATAGCTTTCTCTATTTTGTATTTTATCTTAGTCTAATACATTAGGGAAAATATTTGCAAATTGTCATTGGCCTAACTAGGAAGACTGATAAAATAAGGAAATCATTAAAATCTATTTTTAAAAAGTACAGAAGGATAGAAGACAGAATAATATTTAAAACCAATAGAGATCAAAATGCATTACATACATAAGAGGCAATATTACAATGAAACAATTTGCATTATTAATTTATGGTGAAATAAACAAAATAGTTAATATTTATTGTGTAACTTGATTTCAGTAATTCATTTACTCTATTCCAAAACTTTATGAAGTTAATGCTTCCACTTCCATTTTACATGTAAAATACACGGCAATACAACAGTAAAGAAGATGACAAAAATGCCTATCTAGTAAATCAAAAGTTGAATATGAACACAGACATTCTTCCTACGACCTTTATACTTGTTACTGCACTAATTTACCTACCTTATATGTACCTATCTATTAACATTTCTATCAGACTTGAAATCAAATCAAATACTGAAAGAAAAGTAGAGATATGAATGAATGTAGTTCTGTGAATCCTGACAACGGACTTGACAAAGTCTCAAACATTGCAGATTTCTTGAAATGTACTTCATTGCAGATTAGTCCGACTCAATTTCAAAAGTATTTCTTATGATCAGATGGTTATGATAAACGGCACAGCCATTATGCTTCAAACGGGCTTTGGTAACTCCCAAACCCACTAAGCCCATGTGACAAGATGTTATACCTTCTATATTTAAGCAAATTCGTTTAAAAATACTTTGAATTTTTAACATTGACTTTACATCCATTGTCTTTTTAAAAATTAATATGACATTAGGATACAACAAACACCTAATGGATAGTATTCCATAATGTGCTCTTATTCTTGGTCATCCTAGTTTACAATTTATGCTGTCATCATCTATGAAACTATGTTATCATAAGGATTAATAATATCATGGAAAATAAAATTTGACCTAAAATCATTGTCTTAGATTTTCAAGTTGAACAAACATATGCTGTGAATAATAGTTGCAGAGTGACTAACATTTTATAGAGAAATTAAAACTAGTATCGTACATATGATGTCACTCATATCACTGTTAATTAAGGTTTAGAAATCTAGGGAGCAAAAGTACACTGCAAATTTTAATATGTTGAGCATTAATTTCATTGTGTCAATTTGTTAAAGTGCCAAGTAATGATTTTACAAATAATTAGACTTTAACAGGCAGAAATTAATTTATGCCCTTTTCATTTTTATGATGCATGTAAAGATAGATGTACTATCACATAAGCTGTTGTTTTTAGGAACAAAACATCTTTTAATGTCCTAACAAATATGAAATATTACATGTCAGTAACCAATCAGTGACTGTATCAAATACATTAAAGGTGTTTCTTCTATAAGCTACTTTTAAACAAAGTGAATACATCATGGCTTAGCAAGATAGAAAGTTTCCAGACAACTCTTTCTGAAAAAAAAGTTAATGAACCATTAAAGTCAAAAGGCAATGGTTACAGGTTAGTAAAATTGTTATTGTAATATTTGAGATTTATATATCCATGGATGGGGTCCTTCTGTCTTGTCTAGACTTATTCATTAAAACTGACTTTAGAAGTATTTTAATGTTATATTTTATATCAATTCAATTTTAAAAAATTCAGTACTTAGAATATAGCCTAATCAGAAAGACCCTTTATATTTCTGCTTTATTTTGCTGGTCGCATTTCCTTATAGACTAAACTTCTATGCTTTTTTTCAGCACTCCTTTCCAAAAATCATAGCAAAAAGATTGAAAAAGAATATACCAGGCTTAATGGTAGCAAGCAATGTATGGTAAGAAAGGCATTTAAATAAAAATTTTCATACTTTCTGAGAAGAACCAGTTAAGAGCTTTAATGGGAAAATTTTACTGAAATTAATTTCTGCATTTTGGCCTACTAAAATTTTTGTAGCTTAAGTTGTAAAATTTAGTGAAATATTTTTAGGGATATAAAGTTTATTAAAAATTCAGAATGTAATGTAAGAAGATTTTTTTGGGGGGGGGCTTAAACTCTGGGCCTGGATGCTGTCCCTGAGCTCTTCCCCTCAAGGCTAGTGCTCTACCACTTCCAAATGGGATTTCATGAGACTGCAGAGCTTCTGCATGGCAAAGGACATAGCTAGAAAAATCAACAGAAAGCCCTCGGATTGGGAGAAAAACTTCAATAGCCATACGACGGATAATGGTCTCATATATAAGATATAAATGGAACTCAAAATATTAAATCCCCCAACAACAAATCCTCAAAGAAACAATTCCCTGATAAATAAGTGGGCTAAAGACTTAAAGAGAAACTTTTATGAAGAGGAAATGGCCAAAAGACACATGAAGAAAGGTTCAACCTCTCTAGCCATAAAAGAAATGCAAATCAAAACAACATTGAGGTTCCACTTCACCCCAGTTAGAATGGCCATAATCAAGAACAACAGATGCTGGAGGGGACGTGGCCAGAAGGGAACCCTACTGCATTGTTGGTGGGAATGTAAACTTGTTCAACAACTTTGGAGAGCAGTATGGAGGTTCTTCAAAAGACTCCACATAGAGCTCCCCTTTGACCCAGCAATTCAACTTCTGGGCATTTACCCAAATGATCACAAACAAGATTATACTAAAGCTATCAGCACATCTATGTTTATTGCAGCATTATTTACCATAGCTAAGATATGGAATCAACCCAGGTGTCCCTCAGTAGATGAATACATCAAGAAAATGCAGTATATACCTACAATGGAATTCTATGCCTCCATCAAAAGGAATAACATTGCTCCATTTGTCAGGAAATGGAAAGACTTTGAAAAAATTATATTAAATTAAGGCCCAAAGAAACATAGGAATGGTGGTTTCCCTTATTTACAATAACTAGTATATGTCTGAGACAAGTAGAAAAGGTCAAAAGCTATGTACATATGACCAAATAAGATGAAGTTAACTGAAATGGACCCCAAGATAGGGACACATGTGGTTTTTTCTTTCTTTTTTTAATTTATTTATTTATTTTTTATTTGTGAACATACTGTACAGAGGGGTTACAATTACATGGGCAGGATAATGCGTACATTTCTTACCAAGCATTGCAGCCTCCTCCTTTGGTTTA
>NW_012267296.1:4785560-4791925 GCF_000151885.1 Dipodomys ordii
GGGGAGGGGTGGCCTTCCCTCCTCTGCTCCCTGAGAAGGAGTGAGGATGTCGGGCTTCTACTCACGCCGAGTCTTGGATCCTGGGTCGTCTCTGGTCTGCAAACTGCAGGATGAAGATGTCCGCTCCTTGTCAGTTCTTGCTGGTGCTGAGTAGAATCCGCTCGCCCGCTGCGTCTGGCTCCTTCGTCCTGGACTCTCTGTGTGAGCACTCAGGTATGGCTTCGGTCTCCGCAGCTTGCGACCCTGCCGCCACCGCCGCCGCGGCTGCTGGCAATCGCTCAGATGTGTCTTTTTTGCCTTGGCTTCCCTCTCTTGTCTAACTCTCTGTCCTGTGATGGCACAGTTGGTGTGATTCTCTGGCTTAGGACTGTTCACTGGAACTCTGAAACTGCTTTCTATGGGAGAGCTTGTTCAGATTCCAGCTTCTCCTCTGCCATCTTGCACCGTCCCCCGGTTTTTTCTTTCTTGCTATTGTTTCTATCGTATTTATATGGTGACGTGATTTTTTGGTTGTTTTGTACGTTCCTCCCCCACAGTATAACCCCTGTTTTCATTGTATTTGATGTCGGTATGATATGGGGAGGGGAAGGGAAAAAACAAAATGTTTAAATAGAGATACATGTTGACCCATTGTAACAATGAGATGTACAAAACACTATGTTGAAAAATTAACTTTATAATTTATGTGGGGGGGAGTGTAGTTGTGGAGGTAGGAGGGAAAGGATGGTAGGGGAAAAACAAAGGAGGAGGCAACAATGCTTGCTAAGAAATATGCTCATTACTTTGCTCATGTAACTGTAACCCCTCAGTACAGTAGTTTCACAATAAAAACTTAAAAAACAAAAAAATTCAGAATGTTAGTGAGTCTTACTGTATTTGATATAATGGTTTCTGAGAGATATTTGCCTACTTAAAGAAGATAATGAAAATGAACGAGAGTACTGTTGAGTTTCTTCTAACTAAGGAGACATCAATGGTGACAGCATTTATGTTACCTTGTAGATCATATTGCAGCTCTCTTCTTGTTTTATTTTCTTGCCAAGGCTAATTGACAATGAAAGATAAGGTGTTAAAACTAATGTTTTTCATATATCAAATCTTCACTTGAGATTTTTATATGCATGTTACTATAAATGATAAATTCTACAATTTTTGAAATTGTTTATCTGGTTAATATTTTTATTCTAAAACTTAATTAATGTAGCAATTTCTGATTCCAAATTTCCAATAAAAATAACAGACTCTTCTTTTCTGAAGGTCAGTGACTGAAATTTCCAATCAGAACAAATAGGAATTAAAAGATATTTAAATTCTCCTTACTTTCTACAAAATGTTACATAAAGAAATAATTACATATCATGTGAACGGATATCTTAGCCCTTCAATTATATTTCTCTATTTCATTGATGAATTCTGAATTTCATCAATGCTGTCACCATTGATGTCTACTTAGCTATAGTTAGAGTTCACCAAGGAAACAGAATCAATATAATGCATATGTGTGTATTATATATACAAATATTTTTATATATTTATATATAAATATTTACATATACAAATATTTATATATTTATGTATTTATTTAAATATTTATATATACAAATATGTTTTATGTAAACATGCATGTGTATACACATATTATTATACTATGTATGTGTATTGCATGTATGTATATTTGTATATGTGAGCACATACAGGATTAAAAGACAGATATTTTAAGGAATGGGTTCAGTCCACCTGGAGCACTCAAGTTCAAATTGTGCAGGGCTGAACAGCAGTCTGCTAAATTAGATTATCATTAATACTGTAATAGCTTAATGCACTATGGGGATACAATTATATACACTTTGGGAGAGTTTAGACTTTTTTGTAATGATTGTAACTGATTGAATAATATCAGTTATGTTATGCTATCTAGTCCCACCTAGTCGTATCAAAACTGACATTTGACCAAATAACTAGACATGCCCTAGACATGTTGACACATAAAATAAGCCATCACAATCTTTTAAGTCACACTGCCAAGTTTATGATGAGCAGAGTAAAACAAGATTTCTTGAAGTCTAAGAAGAAGACCAAGAACTTATTACTACTCCTTTTTGAAGTAAGCAATATAATATCAAAGTGATAGTGATAAATCACAATTAACATTTTCTCTTTAATAGTTGTGTCAGTGAAGAGCAGCTTCTATTATATCAAGGGATAATATAACATGTAGAAATGTTAAATAATATAGTGATAATATATTAGACAACATAATATATAGGACAAGGGAGCAAAGTGCATTTTTACCTAATAATTAACCTATTTCGATCTATGTATTTATATTATGGGAATGAAAGGACTGAAACTTTTCTGTGTCCCACCATTCTAATCATATGATAATGATTCCGTGTGATCACAGATGAAGTATATCATTATATACTGTTAGTGGGTGATAAGTGCTAAGGAATAAAGCAAGAAAGGTGTGATGAATATGGAAATTAGACTTAGAAAACATCATTGAGAAACAATACTAACATTTTCACCTCCAGAACGTGAGTGGAGAAACTCGTGTGGTCATTGTGAAATTGTTTTCTAGCAGAAAGAAGAATAAGTGTAATAGTAATATCTTGCCAGATATATTTAGGGAATATAAGTAAAACCAGTGTAATTAAGTAAAGGTGAGCTGAGGTGACAATTAATAGATGAAAACCAAAAGGTGTTAGGCCTGGTTGAACATGCCTGTAGCAAAATAGCATTGGGTTGGCTGAAATAGAAAGAATGTGAATTTGAGGCCATCTTGAGTCACATAAAAGCCTTACACACACATAACAAAACCAAATGCATATACGCACAACTAGCCACAACTAAAAAGGGGAGATGATAGCAATAGATAAACATGAGGATAAGAAAGATAAGACTTGCCAGTCTTTTGAGGAATTTGGTTTTTACTCTAGGAGATGAGTAGAAGTTTTAGGGCTAATGAATAACATGAGTTAATCAATGATATTTAAATAGAATTACTCGTTAAAATTCTATTATGCACATGACTACTTCTGAAATAATAGAAGTCACTTTCTGAAGTAGATAGACATTACAATTGAAATGAAGCTAACACTAGACATTTTATCATTTTCACATAGGTAAAATTTTTACTAAGGTAAATTTTAGCCTGCATCATTAAAATTTTCCACAGTGAAATGATTTTACAATGCAGTTATTTTACTCAAGCACAAAAAAGTGCATTTACTTCAACTGCTGGTTCAAAGTTATAACATTTGGACTTCCATTATTTATTTCTAGTCTGCCAGACTATCTTAGAATATAATTAGTCAAAGTTTAAAGAACTTCAAAATAAATGCTGATAACAGAAATACATTGATACTAGCAATAGAATCTACACTACAAAGTATTTTTCTCTACCATGCATATGGCATCTAGTTGCTGACAGATGAAGTTGAAAAGAATAGCTTGTATTTAAATGTTGGGGGGGAAATTACAAAATGCAAGAGTGTATGTTATCAAAAGCTTTTTTCCTAAAAGTTCTTTGGAAAATCTAGTACTTATACAAAGCAAACAAATAGAGGACTAAAACAGTTGTCACTCAGGGCATGACAATACATTATACACATATATAAATTGTCACCTTCATGCCCATTTCATCTACCCATACAGTTTTCGCTAAGGTTTACATAATGCTCACCTGTTCTGATCGCTCATGGAATACATGTCAGACTGGAAGACCTATGGCTACCTTATGAATACTTCCTTCAAATTTTATGTCTCCAATTATTTCCACATCCAATCTGAAGGAGGGGTCAAAATATTTTGTAACACAGGTGACATTGGTTTGATTTTTCAGAAAGCTACAAACTACATAAAATTATCAAACACAGGATGAAATCAATAATGAGGTACTTCTACATGTTTATTTCCATTGTTCGCTCATTTGTCAGAATGATAATATAAAATGATTTTTCTCCCCATTTTTCAAATAACAAAACAATAAAAATAAGATGGAAAGTTTGTAATATCTTGTCCATTTTTACATAGCTCCTAATAGAGGAACCTAGATTTGAATCCAAGGTTTAGTGACATTGACATGTTCGTCTAGAAAAATACTCATTTAGCGTATCACTATTTTACTGCAAACTATAAACAACTACTTAATAAAAATATAATTCGATTTGTAAAGCAACTATGTACATTGTATTCTTTCTTACTAAATCAAACCAAGTAGGTGGAAATTCAAGTAAATCTCATTCTAATCTGTCCTTTTAATATCATAAACAAAGAGGGATTTTATTCTTAAAAAAATGTCTGTCAGGTTTGGTTCCCTGGACTAAGAAACTCACTGTCACTCAACTTTTCATACAGAAGAACTGATTGAGAGCAAAGTAAACAAGTAGTAATCTGATTTATGCAACTTGTTGCTTAAAATGATCCCTATCTATAATTTTAATAACTTTCATGTTCCCATAATTAAATATCTGTCAGACTTTTCCATTATAAAATATTTTTGTTTTATAAACATACAAAAGTGACTATAATGAATTAGATATAAAGTATATATATATATATATATACACACATATATACATTTACATATTAACTCAGTGGCAGTGAAAGTTTAGGAGATTAGTAACCCTTTCTCAGTATTAAGATATTCAAATATAAAGTTCAAGTAAATTCATGAAGCAATACAAGGGAGATAAAGAATAGATAACTTATTCTTCACTACTGACTAGAAGAAACTATGTGAGGTATGAAGAAAGGTTGGTACTTGTAGATCTGTTCATTGTACTTTCAGGCAGAAAAAAACCTAGGTTGAGTACTGCAGCTCTACCAGAATTAATTTTTGAGTATTAATCTATATTAATTAGCTCCCACTGCCATAAAATACCCAATCAATTGAATTGCATACATGAAAGAAATTAATTTTCCCACATGTGTTAACCTGAAATTATGGGATTAGGGTGTGAACATGATGACCTTCATGGGAGGGCTTTTATTCTGGAGAGAGAGGGAGGGAGATATGGAGATAGAGAGAAAAGGAGGAAAGGAGAGCAAGGGGGAAGGAAAAAAGAGGAGAGCAAGTGAGAGAAGAGACATGAAAGAGAGAACTCTTATCAATCTACTACTTTTACCAAATGAGATTATCCTTATGCCCTCCTTTAACTTAAACTACACCTTAAAAATCCTTTCACAGTGCAGTCAGTACTGACTCAACATACTAATCTGAAGGATACAATTAGCTCCAAAGCATAAACTCAGAAAGTTATAGTAACTATTTTTCTTCTATCAAATATGTGGTAATAAAATTGAAACTATAGGAATATATCATAATGAAAAACAGAAGTTATTTTTTTTCTTTTTCTTTCTTTTTTAAAATTTTTTATTGTGAACATACCTTACAGAAGAGTTACAATTACGTGGGTAAAGTAATGAGTACACTTCTTATCAAGCATTGTTGCCTCCTCCTTTGTTTCCCCTTCCCATCCCTTCCCATCTCCTACCACTCCAACCCCACCCCTCTCAACCAAAGTTGAAAGGTTGGTTTTTCAACATAATGACTTGTATATCTCATTGTTGCAATGGGTCAACCTGTATCCCTATTTAAGCGGTTTGTTTTTTTTCCCTTCCCCTCCACAAATTATACCAACATTAAATACAATGAAATCAGGGGTTATACCGTGGAGGAGGGACATAAAAAGCAACAAAGAAATCATCTTATAAATATGTTAGAAACAATTGCATGAAAGGAAAAAAAAACAAGAAAAAACATTTGAATACTTATATTGGGGTTCATTCCACTAACATCAAATTATCTGATCTTTTCTGCTTGACTCAGACATATACTAGTTATTGCAAATAAAGGAAACCTTGGGACCTATGTTTCTTTGGGCCTGGCTTAATTCACATAATATAAATTTTTCGAAGTCTTTCCATTTCCTAACAAATGGGGCAATGTCATTCTTTCTGATGGAGGCATAGAATTCCATTGTGTATATATACCACATTCTTCTTGATCTATTCATCTGCTGAGGGGCATCTGGGTTGGTTCCATATCTTAGCTATGGAAAAAAATGCTGGAATAAACATAGTCATGCTGGTAGCTTTAGTATGGTCTTATTTGTGATCATTTGGGTAAATGCCCACAAGTGGGATGGTTGGGTCATACGGGAGCTCTATGTGGAGTCTTTTGAGGAACCTCAAAACTACTTTTCAAAGTGGTTGAACAAGTTTACATTCCCACCAACAATACAGTAGGGTTCCCTTCTGTCCACATCTGTTGTTATTAGAGTTCTTGATTATAGCCATTCTAACTGGGGTGAGGTGGTATCTCAATGTTGTTTTGATTTGCATTTCTTTTATGGCTAGAG
>NW_012267296.1:4792780-4810129 GCF_000151885.1 Dipodomys ordii
CCCCCACCGACGTTGTAAAGCTCGTTTTGGACATGACAACTTGTACTTCTCATTGTTGCAACAGGTCCACCTGTATCCTTAAATGACTTGTTTTTTCCTAAATTGAAGAGAAGTGGAGAGAGTGGACATCCTTCTCTCATTCCTGAGTGAAGAGGAAATGGCTTTAGTTTTTCACCATTAAGTATAATGCTGATGGTACATTTGTGAAATGTAGCCTTTATTGTATTGAGGAATCTTCCCTGGATTCCTAGTTTTTCCAGAACCTTCATCATAAAGGGGTGTTGGATCTTTTCAAATGCCTTTTCTGCATCTATTGAGATAACCATGTGGTTCTTATCCTTGCTCCTGTTGATGTGATGAATTATATTAACTGATTTGCGTATATTGAACCAGCTTTACATCCCTGAAATACATCCCGTTTGAACATGGTGTTTAATTTTTTTGGGGGGTGGGTCCCGTCATGGGGCCTGAACTCTGGGCCTGGGCGGTGTCCCTCAGCTCTTCAGCTCAAGGCTAGCGCTCTACCACTTGAGCCACAGCGCCACTTCCGGCTTTTTTCTTTTTGCTTATGTGGTGCTGAGGAATCGAACCCAGGGCCTCATGCATGCAAGGCAAGCGCTCTACCACTGAACCACCTTCCCAGCCCCCTGGTGTTTAATTTTTTGGACGAATTGTTGAAATCGATTGGCCAAAATTTTGTTGAGAAGTTTTGCATCAATGTTCATCAAAGAAATGGGTCTATAATGTTCTTTGATGAGTCTATGCCTGGTTTGGGGATGAAGGTTATGATGGCTTCATAGAATGAGTTCAGTAGTGAAGTTTCTCTTTCAATTTCATTGAAGAGTTGCAGGAGTACTGGTCAGAACTCTGCTTTGAAGGCCTTGTAGTATTCTGCTATAAATCCATCTGGTCCTGGATTTTTCTTAGATGGAAGGTCTCTTATTGCTGTTTCTATTTCAATGCTTGACATGGGCTTGTTAATATGGTTTAACTCGTCTTGGTTTATTTTCGGTATGTCAATATTTGCTAGGAAAAGTTCCATTTCTCCAAGTTCTCAAACATATTAGCATAAAGCTTTGAGAAGTATTCCCTTCTAATGTTCTGAATCTTGGTTGTTTCCGTGGTGATGTTTTCATTCTCATCTCTGAGTTTATTTATTGGGTGTATTCTCTTCTTTTTCTGATAAGATTTGCTAAGGTTCTGTCAATATTGTTAATTTTTTTGGAGAGCCAACTCTTTGTTTTGTTGATTCTTTCTATGTTTTTTTGGATTCTAATTCATTTAATTCTGATTTAAATTTAATTATTTATTTCCAGCTATTGGATTGGAGTTTATCTTGCTGTTCTTTTTCAGGGAGGCTCAGATGTCTCATTAAATTGTTGGTTTCAGATCTCTCCACTTTGTTGATGTAGGAACTCAGAGCCATAAACTCACCTCTGAGTACTGCCTTTGCTGTGTCCCAGAGGAGCTGTAACTTATGTGTTAATTTTTGTTGAATATCATGAACATTTGAATTTCATTTCTAATCCCTTCCGTGATCCACTGGTGATTCAACAGTGTGTTGTTCAGCCTCCATGTGTTACGGGACTTTCTTTGGTGGCTTTTGGTGTTGAGTTCTAATTTTTTTTTAGGGGATTCGGTTGTGTGGCCTGAATTCTGGGCCTGGGCTGTGTCCCTCAGCTCTTCAACCCAAGGCTAGTGCTCTACTACTTGAGCCACAGCACCACTTGCGGCTTTTTTCTTTTTGCTTATGTGGTGCTGAAGAAGAATCAAACCCAGGGCCTCATGCATGCAAGGCAAGCACTCTACCACTGGGACACATTCCCAGCACCGAGTTCTAATTTTATTTCCTCATGGTATGAGAGAATGCAATGTTTGTGAATTTGGACAAGATTGCTTTTTGACCTTAAATGTGGTCTATTTTGGAAAATGTTCCATGTGCTACTGAGAAAAAAAAAAGTGTATTCTGGTGCTGCTGGGTGCTGCTATGCAGTTGTTTAGATCTTCGATTTCTCTGTTGAGTTTTTGCCGAGTTGATCTATCTGGTGGGGATAGTGGTGTGTTAAAGTCCCCAACAATGAATGGTTTTGGATCTATGTGAGATTTGAGAGAAAGTTTGTTTCTTGGATAAATTTCGGTGCTCCATTGTTTGGCAAATAGATATTTAGAATTGTAATATCCTCCTGTAGGAGAGGTTCTCTAATTAGTATTTAGAGACCTTCTTTATCTCTTCTCACTAATTTTAATTTGAAGTCTATATTATCTGATATAAAGATAGCAAATCCCACCTGTTTATGGGGGCCATTTGCTTGGTGGATTTTGTTTCAGCCTTTCACTTTCAAAATGTGATTGTTATTATGGGCAAGGTGTGACTCTTGAAGGCAGCAGATAGAAGGATCTTGCTTTTTAATCCAACTAGACAGTCTATGTTGCTTAATTGGAGAGTTAAGTCCGTTAATATTGAATGTTACGACTGAGAGGTATTTGGGAGTTTCTGCCATTTTAAACACCTTCTTCGGGCTTTGACAACTGGGTTCTTCCTATGGTTCTTGGACTCTCAGTTTGGGTGCGGTTTCTGGGCCTTTATTGTGTTCTTGTTGGTTTTCTATGCGTAGGACATCTTTAAGTATCTTTTGTAGGGCTGGCTTGGTGGAGATATATTTCTCAGTTTTTCTTTGCTATGGAAGGTATTTATTTGACCTTCGCTTATGAAGGAGAGTTTAGCTCGGTACAGTATTTTTGGTTGATAGTTATTTGTCTTTAGGGCATGGATATACCAGGCTCTTCTTGCTTTGATTGTGTGTGCTGAGAAATCTGAAGTGATTCTCATTGGTTTCTCTTTATTGGTGATTGATCTTTTCTCCTTGCAGATTTAAGGATCCATTCCTTGCTCTGAATTGATCCTGTGCATATTATAATATGACAGTAGGATGGTCTGGTCTATTTGGGGTTCTAAAACATTCTTTTATCTGAATAGGCCTATCTTTTTGCATGTTTGGCATGTTCTCTGCTAGGATCCTGTTAAACAAATTTCCTAGAACATTAACTTATCTCTAGGTGCTCCTCTACACCCATTATCCTCAGATTCCTCAGATTAGGCCTTATGGTGGTGTCTTCCAAATGTTGAATAGATCTAGCATATTTCTTGGCTTTGTATTGGATCGTTGTATGCTTTTTCTCTATAATATCTAGGCTGTCTTCAGTCCCCAAGATTCGATCTTCTGTGTGGTCTAACCTACGGTCAAGACTTTCTACTTTGTTTTTTATTTCTTTTCCTTCTAATTGGTCAGCTTTGCTGGTTTCACATTCTTTGTTGGAGCTTTGTTTTAGATCTTGTATGAACTTCTTTACTTCCTTAATTTGGTGTTCAGTGTTTATTCTCAAATCACTTAGTTGATTGGTTATGGTTTCCTTGGACTCCCATTCCTTCTGTCAGGTTCCAGTCAGCATTCCCTTTGTGGTCTCCCTGAATTCTTTCAGCTGTCTCTTTATGGATTCCATGAATGCCCCTATTGATCTTTGTGTATTGTCATCCCACTCTTGCAATTCCTGTATTACTCTTTGATAAGCTTCCTCACGTTTACGTAATTCCTGTAGCTGTCTTTGCCTGTTTTCAGCCTGTTCACGCCATTCCTGCCTTTCTCTTTGACTGTTCTCAGCCTGCTCATGCAATTTATTTACTTGTCTTTGAGTGTTCTGATCTTCCTCATGCAATTCTTGTATCAAACCTTAAGTAGCTTCCTCATGCTCATGAGATTCCTGTATTGATCTGTGGTTTGCTTCCTCTCCCTATCACGCTCATACTGAGTCCTTTGAAGATTTTCAATCTATTCATTTTCCATGTTTACCAGTAGTGTGTCAGGTCTTCATCCATCCCACAAATGACAGACAGGGTCCAAGGAAAGGTAAGTGCACCACTCGCCCATTCCCCAGCTTCCCTTAACCCAGGAGACAATATGCCTCCCTTACCCAGGAGACAATCAGATGCAGCAGGGAGTAAAGTCAAGCAGGAACTCATTTATTAACCTACAGCAGGCACTTTTTAAAAGCAAAAAAGACCTGGTGGCATGGGGAGGAAAAGTAACCAACCTATCACTGTAAAGGTCACCCCCTATCATGCACTTACTCTTCCATGAGCTGTTTATGCACTAAATGTAAACTAATCAGTCTCTGCCCACTCAACTTCCTCTTAGCACCATCTTTGCTTCCCACATGCCCCACAGTTTCCCCCTTTTTTGTTTTAATGGCAGATCCACCTCCTAGTTAGTTATCCTTTTTCCTCCTCTGTAAAGGTTATTTTAACAGGATTACATTGGTAAGAATAGCATTGGCCACACAGGGGGTTCGAGGCAATTCTGGGGGGCAAGATTATCCAGACAAGGTTAGGGTGGGGCCTTGTGCATGATCCAAGTGCCCGTTCCAGTTACCTCACATCCCCACCTAGCCCAGTAATAAACATCAGCCCTGCTACAGTTAGAAATGTCTGAAGCAGTTCGATTAATTCCTGGGCATATATAAAAGTCAGTATCTTGTAAGATCGTCCTCTTCAGAACATGGAGCAGCCTGGGTATTGGGAGTTCCACACAGGCGGCACGGTGCATCCTCATGGGCCCCCACGCTCAGGCCATTCTACTATAGTCCAGAAAAACAAGTTAAATTTAAAACAAACTCTGCAGACATAGCAAAGCAATCCTGGGCACCTGGTGTCTTTTAAGTAAGCCAGTTCCTTGTATGTGCCTTTTAGCGAGCACAGGGGTCAAGATGACCTTTGAGCTTTACTGTCAGCTCCCAACACCCCGTCTTTGTTTAAAGAAGTGAACCCTCCTGTCTTAGGTTGGGTGGATCACCTTGTCTGCCTTACCCATACCCAGGAACTTCTTCAGAGTGAAGCTGAAGGCACTATCTTAGGTTTTTCAGACTGACACCCCCTCTTACCCATCTCTGGCTGCGGTTCCTCTTGGTGGAAATTCATTCACTTGGAACTTGATCTTGTGTAACTGGCTGGCTAAACTCCTGAGTTTTGCAGTGCACGTATAATGCAAGGAAGGCATAGAAAAGCCATCAGAAAAAGCATTACCAGGCCAAGCAATGTCATTAGCAGTACTTTAACATTATTCAGGGATGGGATAGCAGTCTTTGCCACTTCAGAGTCCAGAAAAGTGGGGCTTGTTCTAATCCATCTATTTGCCTGTGTGGTTGAAAAAGATCCAAAGACAAGTTATTATGGTTAACATTCTGTGTTAGTGCCATAGCAGCTGTCACTGCGGAGGTAACTAACAAAATAAAGGCCAAAATCATACCAAGTTTTAGACATGTTTACAGGAAGCATATGGATTCTGTAGTGCTGTTATACAAGCAATTAGTAAAAGAACAATTAGAGCAGGTAACATTAAAATAATTAGCTAAACACAAGCCTCAGCCACCAAAGCCATTTTTCTTTCCTTGTTGGTTAGTTTATCTTTGGGCATCCTCTTGTATAGAGGAAATGGGTAAAAACTTAATGTTCCTGGCAGGGATCCAAATCGGGGCTGTCACCCCTATGGGAAAAACACATCCAAATCCCCTGCTCATAGTAACTAGGGGGTCAGGTCCTCTCCATTGTTGTGTCAGGGGGTACTTCCACCTGACTTTCACTTGGAGTTAGGGTTTAGTTGTCTCCAGTGCTTCTGAAATCTGGGTTCAGTTGCCCCTTTTGAAAAATTTAAAATGTTAATGGTAAACAAAGCTATCCGTAACTGTATATGAGGGCTAACTCCCATTTTTTTTGTTTTAATAATTGCACCTTAAGACATTGGTGATTTCTTTCTATCATTGCTTGGCCTTGGGGATTATAGGGAATTCCTCTTCCTGAATCACTAATATTTTCATTTATTGTTTTTTTTGTCAGTCATGGGGCTTGAACTCTGGGCTTGGGTGCTCTCCCTGAGCTCTTCAGCTCCAGGCGAGCACTCTACTGCTTGAGCTACAGCACTACTTCCAGCTTTTTTTTGCTTATGTGGTGCTGAGGAATTGAACCTAGGGCCTCACGTATGCAAGTCAAGCACTCTATCACTGAGCCACCTTCCCAGCCCCTTCCTGCACCTGGACAGGGTGTAGGGGGTGGTTTGGGCCCCCTGGGATAGTTGGCAGGGGGATTGTTGCAAACAGTCCCTATTAAAGTGTCCCTTCTGCCCGCATTTAAAACAAGTCCCTCTCCCTGATGTTCTTGGGTTTCCTTGGCCCTGGGCTGCCAGCACCTGGGTAATAGCCTCAGTCATTGCAGATGTCTGAGCCTGTAAAGCTAAAGCTAGTGATTGGGACTGGTGCTGTTGTGTTCCCACATCCTTCGAGGCTACCACCCATCTGCTCAGGGAACTCTCTCTCAATCCCGCACAGGCTCTGCAGTGGTCTGCATTCATCTCTTCCCAGACCAGTAGCTTTGAAAACTGATCTCGGAGGTCCACTGCTGGCAGCTTGTGGTTAATACTCTGTTGGACTAGGTCTACAAACTGAGGTAGAGGCTCACCCAGTTTTTGTCTCACTCTTGCTATGGGGGACTCAGTGTGCCCTTCATCCAATTTGTACCACACAGCAATTCCTGCCTGCCTCACCTGGTCATGGTACGGGCCAGGTATTGTGGCCTGTTGGATGCCAGTGGAGTACCCTTCCCCCATCCCTGTTAACATGGCATAAGTAATAGGTATAGTGGGTTGAGCCTGCCAGTTATTCTCTGCCTGTACTCTGCATTCCTCCTTAAAGAAAGCACACCATTTAATAAACTGAGAACTGGTGAGGACGGCTTTGGCCACATCCAGCCAGTCCTTAGGGACACACGGGTGATAAGCAATGTCCTGTAATAGGGTCTGAGCCCAAGGAGAGTTCAGGCCATCCTCTGCCACTGCTTTGTGGAGCTCTTTAAGATCTTTAGCTTCCCATGAATACCATTCCAAGGGACTGTTAGCTCCTGGTTCCAGATTGACTGGATATGCTTGGGGAAGTAAATCCTGTGGCACAGGATCCGGGCTTCCAGGTGGCACTTCCCTTAAAGGGCACGCTTCTGAGTAGGTTACTTCCCAAGCCCTTGGCCCCTCCGTGGAAGGTCAGTAGGGGTCTGGGTCTTGCAGGTCCCTCTGTATGGTCCCGTAGGGCCCCATACTTCCCCCCCATAGGGGGAATACTGTAGGAGCCTAGGACTCTCAGGGGCACCCGAGTCAGAGGGGGTAACCTTCGCCCTCGTTTTGACTTCCACTGTGCATGTTTCAGTGTTTTCTCAGTCGAATTTGACCCATTCCTTTTCCTTCTCACTTCCCAACTCCTCCTCTACTCCCTTTTGGCCTAATGTTGCCTCCTCCTCCTTCTTCTGTGAAATAGCATTACCCATACTAATGGTTTCACTCACCCTGAGAGACTGCTTAGACTCGGCCGGTATCTTTTCCTTTCGTGCCCCACATTGAGGGCCAGATATCGGGGATTCATCCATCCCACAAAAGACAGATGGGGCCCAAGGAAAAGTAAATGTGCTGCTCACCCGTTCTCCAGCCTCCCTTAACCCGGGAGACAATCAGATGCCTCCCTTAGCCCAGGAGACAATCAGACATAGCAGGGAGTCAAGTCAAGCAGGCACTCATTTATTAACACACAACAAGCACTTTTTAAAAGCAAAAAAGATCGAGTGGCATGGGGAGGAAAAGTAACCAACCAATCACACCCTATCATACACTTAAGCTTCCATGAGTTGTTTAAGCACTAAATGTAAAAAAATTGGACTCTGCCCACTCAACTCCCTCTCAGCGCCATTTTTGCTGCCCACATGCCCCACAGTAGTGTTTGTAGAGCTTTTTGGATACTCTCCTCTGGATTATTCATTATCTGCTCTGTCACCTGATTATCATGAATGGGAGTTGAAATACTCTCACTTGGCTTTTTTTTTGTGTTTTCCTGGCTTGTTCTGCACATTTTGTATTAAAGTAACACCAATTTTGTACTAGAACACTATTTTAGGGCAAGCATCAACCAAAGTCTGGTAGTTGCACAGTCAAAAGGCTGTAGATGCAATCTAGTTCAACAAATACAATCTATTCAACACCAAACAACTCTGTATTAATGGTCTAAGAACAGCAAAGAAGAATTTGGAAAACCAGAAATTATTAGGTTTAGGGAGAAATGTGGGGAAAAATAGGATTAGATGGATGTGAAGAGGTAAAAGGAGAGTGAATTTAACAAAATCCTAATCTCCGTGAGGGAAATGGATTGGACAGAATGATAGGAGAGAGATTAACAAAAAAGAAAAGAAAAAAATGGAAAAACAAAAATTTAAATTTAAAAAGTGAAACACTGAAAAATTATGCAGGTTTAAAGAAGTGCTATTGAGAGAAGGATAGGATGTGAGTAAGGGAGGGATAGAAAGGAGAGATGAAAAACTAAAAAAATAAAGGTTCTTAAAAAAATTATATGGATAGAAAGCGATAATACTGTTATTAAAGAATTTAAGCCTAAGAGGTTTTGAATTGAGTAATAAATTTCTGTGTTAAGTATGTACACAATGGGGAATAAGGTCTAATATTCGACAACAGGTATATATATGAGAATGAGCAGAACAGCAATTAAGTCACCCAAAAAAGAACAAAAGAGAAGAAAAAATGAAAAGAATGAAAAAGAAAAAAAGAAGAAAAAGGACCAAAAGGTCAGTAGAGATTAAAACACACACACACACACACACACACACACACACACACACACACACACACACACACACACCTAAAATAAAAATTAGGTGAGAAAAAAAAGATTACTAGGAAACAATTTTTGAAAATTTAAAAAAAATTAAAAATTAAAGAAAAAGGTACAAAAGACTTCTTTGATTTTTTTGGAGGGGGGGGGTGGATGGGAAGATCTTATGTCTCCCTTGTGTCCTAATCAGTCTCTTGGTGGAATCTCTGGTCTGCTCCTGGTGTTTGGTTTTCCTGTTGCTTGATTGGTTTCTTAAGTTAGTTTGTTTGAGCAGGCAGAAAAATGGTCTGCTTTACCCAGGATTTTGTGATCCTCCTCCCAGGCTAATTCAGTGGGAAGGAGATCTGCTTTGAGTGGCACAAAAGAGGGAGATGGCTGTTTCCTCTAGATTAGAGATGCTGTGATGAGGCTAGGTTCTTGGTAGAGTTGAGGCCTTTCAGCAAACAGTAGCTTTTCCCTGAAGGGCTAGCTTCTGAGACTCCCACAGAGCCCAGCCTGGAGCCATTCACAGGGTTTATGTTTACTGAATTTCAATTGTTTGCTTAGGCCGCTGTAGGGAGGGGCAGCCTCTGGCTCTGTTTACCCAGTGAAGAAAGCCACTCCTCAGAGAGCAGAGTTTTGTCTGCCTGGGCTTGATGATTTTTCCCTGGGTGGACCTGAGCCTGGCAGGTCAGGTCATGTTCCTGTGACCTGCTAAATGACTCTTGTTTTCTTCCAAAGCCTAAGTTGGAGCTAGCTGTTCAGCAGGGCCTTTGTCAGTATCAAAGATGGAGATCTCCAGTGGAGGGATGGGGAGGAATGGTTTTCCCTCCTCTACTCCCTGAGAAGGAGTGAGTATGTCAGGGTTCTACTCATGCTGAAGTCTTGGTTTCTGGGTTGTCTCTGGTCTGTGATCTGCAGGATGAAGTTATCTGCTCCTTGTCAGTTCTTGCTGGTATTGAGTAGAATCCACTCACCTGCTGTGTCTGGCCCCTTTGTCCCGGACTATCTGTATTGTAGCTATGACCACCATCGCTGCCGCTGCCACAGCTGCTGCACCACAGCTGCTAGCAAGTGCTCAGATCTGTCTCCTTGCCAGGATGTTTCCTCTCTGGCAAAACTCTCTGTACTAGCACACTTGGTGTGATTCTCTAGGCTGGCACTGTTCACTGGAGCACTACAACTGCTTTCTATGTGAGAGTTTGTGTAGCCTCTAGCTTCTCCTCCTGCATCTCCCTCCGACTCTTCCCGAAGTTAATTTTTCTCAGGAACATTTTGTTATCTATTACAAATAATTTTTCAATTTTGTATTATGCTGCTTTATTTGGCAATGAACAAACTTTCTATTTCCATAATTGTTTAGTATTATTAATAAAGTTTTAAAATATGTTTGAATATTTGAAATAAGATGTTGTATTTGTTGTTTGTTTTGGTTGAACCTAGGGCTTGAACTCTGGGTCTGGGTGCTGTTCCTGAGCTTCTTTTTCTCAAGGCTAGCATTCTTACACTTGAGCCACAGCACCACTTCCCACTCTGGTAATTTATTGAAAATAAGAGTTTCATGAACTTCCCTACCTGGGCTGTATTTGGACCATTATCTTGAGATCTCAGGCTCCTTAGTAGTTGGATTAGAGGTGTGAGCCACCAGCACCTATTAATTTTATTAATAATATATTAAATTTGTCCACTTAAGTATTAATTTTTAAATGTTATTCCTTAAACAAAGTTATGTAGATCTTCTATTTTTTCCCATACTATAGACTATTAAGTTAGATAATTAGTTTAGTTCTGGACAAGAACATTCAGAATACTAACTCTTTTTTTCCTTTATAAACATATAATTTATAGCTCCTTGAATTAAGTAATAGTGTTTAAACATTTTTTAACTTAGAATGTAAAGCAATGTTTTGAAAGTAGGCATTTGAATAAATGCTTAATATCTCTGCCATAAAGAAAATGATAATGTAAAACTACACTGAGATTCCATCTCACTCCATTTAGAATGGCCATGATCAAGAATTCACCCAACCTAGGGAGAGGGGTAGAAGAATGAAGGGAAGAAGAGGAGAGAAGTCCAGCTGGGATTCATTGTATATACCACAGAATTTAGAAACATAAGAGAAGTCGTGGGTTTCAGAGGAGTGAAGGTGTTGAAGGGATGACACAGATCAAGGTGCAATGCATAATAAATGGTTTTATTAAAAGGCAAAAACATTTAATACATAACCAAACAAAAAAAGAAAATGAGGGAAATTATGGGTTGGGAGGTATGAATGAGACTGTCGAAAAGTGCAACACTGATCAAGATGCACTGTATTCATCAACTGTTTTGATGAATGGCAACAACCAACCAGTGGGTTTTAGTCAACATCACCACTTTCAACATTCTGTCACCCCTCCCAATACATCCTTTTCCTCATTTTTCTTAATTTTTAGGTTTTGAATTAAAAAAGCTACTTTTTTAGAGTCACTTTGCAATCCTCTATGCAGTACTATGGATACCAAATCCCAGTGAGAGTGTATGGAAAACTTAAATTTTAAGTATACCTTGCTATGACTAGTCCCTATTACTACAAATGCTAAATACACAACAAATTAATAACCTGGTTTGCTTATATCAAACCAAAAATTTCATTTTAAAAAAAGCATTTTAATAATATACATTACCTGGGTAAGGGATTCTTTATATTTACATATGTACTATATGCCTAAAATATAGTCTTATCAAAATCACTTTCTTGATAACTCTCCATTCTATTTAGTATGACATTACTGATAAATTTGTGATATGTATCCTTTAATATATCAAGGCACATTTTTCTATTCCTAGTTTTTATACATTTTCCAAAAAGAATGGGGAATTTTGTCAAAGGCTTTCAGAACAAAGCTTTAAGAGATTGCCTTCAAGCATTTTGAGAAAAGAACATTCTTATTACCAACAAGGGGTCTGAATAGAGGAAGTGTAATTGGTTTTTAAAAACCACTTTCTTCAATATTTCTATGTAACCTCAACTATTCATTTGAATTTTATTTACTCAGTGTCACAATAATTTGTTGAGATTTTTTAAAGCCTGTCAACAAATTGTTTTCATTGTTTGAATGTATATTTTGATATTTATAATAGCAAACCATTAGCAGGTTTCAGCAGGTTTCTTCTTATTATAAGAAGTAAATAAGCATTTCTATCTTTATAGGGTATGAAAATTCATTTATTGCAAAATATAACTAATGTAAAAAACATATAAAAAGTCATAATCAGCTCTAAAGTAGAGACATCTGATTTGAACTTTGGTAAGAATGTTAATTTTATTCTCCTCTCATTCAAATATTATTTCATTACTTTTCAGTTCTGAAGTGATAAATAGACATTGAACTAAAGATATTGAGAGAGTAAATGTACTCTAACAGCACCAGTAGGTGCAGTTTTATGTGATTGGGATTTGAACTCAGCATCATCTTTGCTGGGCAGGCACTCTACTACTTGACCCATGTCCACAACCTATTTTCATTTTTTTCATATAGTTTCTTATTTTTGCCCAGCTTTACCTCAGACTATCATTCTCTTACCATAAGGTAGAAGACTATTGTCAGTATGTAAATGTAAACTAACAATAGGCTTCTACCTTAGGGTAGCATTTCCCATTGCTAGTATGTAAATGTAAACTAACAATAGGCTTCGACCTTAGGGTAGCATTTCCCATTGCAATACTCCAAGCAATAAAGTTTGGTTTATGTACAAATAAACTTGAAAAATAGCATACCTATCCCCTTCTTCGATATTTGCAGTAGACATTAACATATTAAAACTTTGAGAAGACATACAATAAATTATTACTTTATTTAACATACTGTTAGTTCTCTGTCCCTCCCACGAAAGATGGACGGGGTCCGAAGAAAGGTAAGTGCACCAATCGCCCATTCCCCAGCCTCCCTTAGCCTTGGAGACAGTCAGACACAGGGAGGAGTCAAGTCAAGCAGGAACTTGTTTATTACCACCCAGCAAGCACTTTTAAAAGCAAAAAACAGCGTGGCATGGAAGGGGAGGAAAAGGAACCAACCAATCACTGCAGAGGTCACCCTGTCATGTGCCTAAGCTTTCTATACTTTCCCTGCTGTCCAGGAGCTGTTCATGCACTGATGTCACTTCACCTGGTTGTGGTATCCAGTCAGATTTTAATATAAACAACTTGGGCTCTGCCCACTCAACTCCCTCTCAGCGCCATCTTTGCTGCCCATATGCCCTACAGCATATCATGCTTCATCTTATCACAGAAACCCTATAAGTCATGACATATCAGTTAACATGCTACAAAATTAGTATTTTTCAACACATACTTTGGGAAATGCTGTCATTTCATGTGCGTTCTGATAGCATTGATTCTAGTTGGACCGATATATATCTTAAAGTAAAAGACTCAGTGTATTAACTGGCAACTATATATGAATTAAGTCATTTTCCTGAGCTACAGAATATTTTCAAGAATATTTTGTTTCAGCCATACCAGTACAAAGGTTATTACACTTTGTAATACAATTTCATGGATATTATCATGTGCTCATGTTTCTATAGCCAGATTTATTTAGAGAATATCACAATGAGAAAAATATAGTAACTTGGAGATTGAAATAGAGTTTATATATATATATATATATATATATATTATATATGTCATATATAACACACCACATATATTGCAAACAGATATCTAATTAGACTAAAATTATTGGAACACATATCATCATGTTAGTTACAAATAAATTAATGGAAATACATCAGCATTGTTATTCTTGTAATATATAACTATGATTAGAGTTAATTAGCTACAAAATAAAATGGTATGAGATAATGGATAGTACTTGAAGCTTTGCATTTCTCCAGACCAGGCTATATTCATTTTTAAATCTCAATTTGTTACCAGTTGATACTGAAGTGGACTGTTGTTTTATTAGTAAGAAAATTATACTTGCCTTGTAATTTCTTACTGTAACTCCTCTGTACATCACCTTCACAGGAAAATTAAAATTAAAAAAAACAATAAAAGTGATTGATTAAAAATAAAAGGAAAACAAAAGAAAATTACATCAGGAAAATTTTACTTAGAATAAATCAGGTACATAACAATACCATCATGGTTAGTTTGTTTCTGTAATTTCAAAACAGTTTTAACTGCTATTTTCAAAATATCAATGTGATGGAAGAATTTAATAGATACTTTTAAGGTTAGACAATGGTAAAGTGATTTTGTTTTGTTTCTTATACTTTGAAATCCGTAACTCTGGAACTTGGATGGTCTTTGACCAAGTAAATGTAAAAGTGATTAAATCATATAAGGCTAACAAATAACATATTGCTTCTTTAAAAATGTACTTTTTGCTAAGTGCTGGTGGCTTATGCCTATAATTCTAGCTACTCATGAGATTAGGATCTGAGGACATGATTCATACGTGCCTGAGTAGGAAAGTCCATGAGACTTTTGTCTCCAATTAATCACCAAAAAGCCTGAGACAAAGCTGTGGCACTATCCTTCAGCATAAAAAAAATCTCAGAGATAATGCCCAGGCACTGAGTTCAGGCTCCAGGATGGGCACAAACTACACTTTTATATATTCCTTTCACATATTTCCCCACTTAATTACAATGAGAATGAATTCAAAGTTCAGGATTTATCTAGCATGATATTGGATTGTCTTTTTCCTGAATTCATCATTTTAGAAATAGTATATTTCTGGAAAATTATTAATTGAAATACATTTTCAAGCCATTTGTTTTCTCTTTATCTTGGCCTCATATAACCAGAAGAATGCCTTTTTCTAAGGGAATCATGTAATGAAATGCATAAAGTGGGCCAGCCACTAGAAATAAAATTACTTTCCAGAGGTAGAACACAGTAATTTGGGTGCAAATTGTACACAATCTTTCAATTACCAGAGATATGGACAGTTTGATGTTTAATATAAATATAGAATATCCCTCTGTAAAGTGAGGTCTCTTTACAAGTGAAGTAGGCCAACAAGGGTTAATCAGAAAACCAGGACCTGTGAGAATGACAAATTTACTTGTCTGATATACTGAGCTCTCACATGTCAGCTTTTGCAGAAGACCTGCCTTTCAGGTCTTGCCCTCATTAAGGCAAAAAAAAAAAAACAAACCCAAAAAGTTGTTTTCCCTAGCTTTTTTTTTTCCATCAATTGCTATTGGTTTTACCTTTGGCTTTCTGACAACCATGTTCTTGACTTCTTGATATTACTTCCTTTTTACATTGGACATGAATCGCTAAGATTGTGATTTCTGCCACTGGTAGTTTGATCCTGATATAGTAAGAAGGGCCTTGAACATTAATACAATAGGCTTTATTCTTACCACAACTGGTGAGGTAGAAGAGAATTTAATAACCATGTACTTGATGTTAATGACAAAATTGCTGGGTATAATACAGAGTAATTTTTTTTTTTGGGGTCCAGTTGTGGGGCCTGAACTCTGGGCCTGGGCACTGTCCTTCAGCTCTTCAGCTCAAGGCTAGCACTCTACCACTTGAGCCACAGCGCCACTCCCGGCTTTTTTCTTTTTGCTTATATGGTGCTGAGGAATCGAACCCAGGGCCTCATGCATGCAAGGCAAGCACTCTACCACTGAGCCACCTTCCCAGCCCCAATACAGAGTAATTTTTGAAACTATTCTCCCCTTAAATTTTGGTATTTTATGAGTATATGAAGACAGAAATGTGGGATTACAATTTTGTGAGAAAAGTAATAAATCAGTCATTGCTTTTGTTACACTAGTACCCAGAATATTTTGGTGGTTAGAGACCCACATCCTGGTTCCCATAACCATCCTCACTTAATCTGTGTATAGTAATGGTGACTGGAAACAAAAATTACAGATGTGTTGCTTAAATAAATCCTTGAAAATAAATAAATAAATAATTGCATGTATAATGTCTAGAAAATGAAAGGTAGTTTTCTTTTTAACTCATATTAAGAGAAAAATACGTTTGCCACAGCATAGTCATTTAAACCTCAATAAAAGTGTAAGAACATTGCTATAAATCAATGGAGTTACACTTTCAAACTGCTCTTCTGAACAACTACAAGGATAAAAAGAAAACAGTGATAGTTAAATTCATAGCAAATGAAAAAAAATAATGTTTCAATTTTTTCTTGTAGTCTGGTTTATTCTGTAAAGATTAACAAACTTCTGTACTCTAGTATATAATTTCATGTTTGAAAAATAAAATTTTGTGGCCGGTCATGGGGTGTGAACTCTGGGCCTGGGCACTGTCCCTCAACTCTTCAGCTCAAGGCTAGTGCTCTACCACTTGAGCCATAATGTCACTTCTGGCTTTTTCTGCTTATGTGGTGCTAAGGAATCGAACCTATGGCCCCATGCAGGCAAGGCAAGCATTCTACCACTGAGCCACCTTCCCACTCCTTGAAAATTTTTGTTATGGGCTGGGAAGGTGGCTCAGTGATAGAGTGCTTGCCTTCCATGCATGAGGGCCTGGGTTCGATTCCTCAGCACCACATAAGCAAAAAATGCCAGAAGTGGTACTGTGTCTCAAGTGATAGAGCGCTAGCCTTGAGCTGAAGAGTTGAAGGCCCAGAGTTCAAGCCCCATGACCAACAAAACAATAAATAAATAAAAAATAAAATGTCAAATTTTTGTACAAATATTGAATTCTTTCTACAATTGTCTTTAGTCTATACTTATTAAGATCTGTAATTATTATATTTCTGTATAATTTATAATTCTATAAAATTACAATTAGTATACAATTTTTAGTTACTACATATTATAATTATTATGTATATTTTAATTACCATTATAGAATTTCCATGCTATATAATATATTATATAATTTTAATATACTATAATGTATATTATATAATTACTAGTATATAATCTATAATTTCTAAAGTTTATAATTACTATATTGATCCTAAATAGTAAAGTGAGCCTCTTACTATCAGCTACTAATCTCGTTTTATTTTGGGGGGGGTCCGGTTGTGGGGCCTGAACTCTGGGCCTGGGCGCTGTCCCTCAGCTCTTCAGCTCAAGACTAACACTCTACCACTTGAGCCACAGCACCACTTCTGGCTTTTTTTTTTCTGCTTATGTGGTGCTGAGGAATCGAATCCAGGGCCTCAGGCATGCAAAGCAAGCGCTCTACTACTGAGCTACCTTCCCAGCCCAGCTACTAATCTCTTTTAAAAATATTGATTACCTATATATTTTAGGCAACTTTTTAAATTATATTTAAAATTTGAAGGCGTTACTTAATTTTCTATTGAATATTAATAGTGATACCCTTCACATAATGGTGTGATTGTTGGTAAATGTTAATGTTCTTACTGTGCTTTGATTATGATTCAGAGCACTTAAATAATGCAAGACCAATATATAAAGTAAAGTGACAATTATTTTTTTAAGAGTGAATAATAAACTCTAGTGTCTCAAACTATTGCTTTAAAAACTCTAAAACTAGAGGACGAGGACAAGATGGCGGAGGAGAAGCTGGAAGCTGAACAAGCTCTCGCATAGAAAGCAGTTTTAGAGTTCCAGTGAACAGTCCTAAGCCAGAGAAACACACCAAGTGTGCCATCACAGGACAGAGAGTTAGACAAGTGAGAGAAAGCCAAGGCAAGAATACACATCTGAGCACC